>NW_022111317.1:116355-142483 GCF_000313985.2 Echinops telfairi | reverse complement strand
AGAACAGTGCACATCAAAGGGACTACAGAAAACATTTCGGTGTTATTTTCTTGTTCAGCAATTGTTGCCTTTTACAGCACTATCCCCAGTAACCTCAGGCCCGGTCCCCGGCTGAGATAAAGGTCCCTCTAGCTGCCACCAAGTCACCTCCGATCTTAGGGGCCCCACTGGGTAGAGCTGGGCTGCCCCAGTGGATTTCCAAAATGTCCACATCACCGTTCTCCTCAAAGCACCTGGTGGGCTTCACAGCGCACCAGGTCTCCCGCTCAGTGTCCCTGTGAGCGGGCTCTGGGGAGAGCTGTTGCCATCGGCCCTGCAGCTCACCCAGGGCACAGCCACCATCTTTGAGCGACGCTGGCTGCCCAGATCCCAGTCCTCTCACCCCCCACCAGCCCTAGTCTGCTCCCACGTTTGGCTGAGACCCACAGCGTTGGCAGTTTGATTGGTCCTGGGAACCCACAGGGGGCAGCTAGGCCCTGTCCTGTAAGGTCCCTGCGCCTGCCTGGGCTGCAAAGCAGACCGGGTTTGCTTGCACCCTAGGTGTACCGAAGGTGTGCTGATGAGTGACCTGTGGCCCAGGCGCTGGCGCTAGGAAAGTTCTATGGGTTGGTTCACTATGGTGCGGGAGGGCAGTGTGGATGGGTGCAGACCCCATGGGGACAAAGGGGGCGGCGTGTGGAGCTGGGCACAGCCTGCAGCTGACGGCACGCAGGCCCCAGCGCCAAGGCCGCACAAAGGGGCCGTGTTCCCTGCTACTGCCGGATGTTTGCACAGGTGTGGGGGGCGAGCAGTGCCACGGCGGCAGCCGGCCGGCACCCAGCACTGGCACCGCTCCCCGGCCCCGCCTGGGCTCTGTGCACGCGCGCACACACACACCGCCCACCCCCTCCCTGCTACACTAACCAAGCTGCCCCCCTCCCCCTATTCAATCCCACTAACACCAGGGGCCTGGTGTTGTAGGTGGTGTGGGGGTGGCAGCACCACCTGTCTCCAGAAAAGCTCACAGATGCAATGGCTCACAGATCCCTGGCCACCCGGCTCGGGCACCCTGTGAAGTCCTCCCCCCTCTCTGGAGATGCCATGGGCCCTGCCCTTGGCTGTCAAACCATTCTACTTCTAGCTGAGCTTACCTGCCCTCTGGCCCCCTGAAGCCCCACCATGCCCCAGGGCCTGAGGTCCCCCTACCACATAGGGCCGTTACCCCAGTCTGCAGCACTGTCTTGAAGTGCAGAGATGAGAGTACCCATTAAGCATCACAGGACAGGTGCCTGGCCCCAGAAGCCAGGCTGGGCACAAGCATTGCAGCCTGCCCAGGATTTAGAAAGGCCGGAGGACGTGTGCACACCCCCTCCCTCCCCCAATTCAGGGAGTCCCCTTTTCGCCCCACTCACCACGCCCCACCACAGCGCATCCGCATAGCTGCCGAACTCCACGCGGCCAGATTCGTTGATCGCGTCCTTCTCGGCCAGGTACACGAAGTACGAGGAGAAGATCAGGCCCAGGAAGCCGATGTACAGGGTGGTGATCAGCTCCTGGGGTGGTGCACAGGGGATGTTCACACGTGCCCTCCCGGGGACATCCAGGTCCCATACAACCTGGTGGCCTTAGGGTGGCTGGCGGACCACTCCTGGGCCTTCCTGCCTAACCACCATCATTTCAGCTCTCCTGCAGACTTGGGTTTGGATATTGAGGGGCATGTGCTTTACAGCCTGGACTTGGGGAGACCCTGGGCATGTGCCTACCCCAGCCGAGACAGCAAAGCCCCCAGTGTTTCCACGCACAGGCAAGCCCCCCCGCCTCTCCCCTTCCACACAGCCTCCACGCTGGACTCCCACGCCTGACTGACCTGCCGATGAATGAAGACCACAGAGCCCAGCAGTCTCCAGGTGCCGCCCTGCCGGTCCACGTGCAACATGCGCAGGATTTGCAAGAAGCGGATGCCCCTGCAGGAGGGTGGTCAGCGGGTGAAAGGCGTGCCCAAGGTCGGTTCCCTGTTGTCACCCTTCTCTCTCCTGCACCCACCCAGGGCCTCTTGATTCTGTTCTACAAAGCCTCTGCCCAAGCCACCCTCTGGGCGTGTAGTTAAAGGGCTAGACCCCCACCCCCGAGTGGAAAGCTGCTTGCCCGACTCCCTGGTTGGAGGGACTACGAGAGGGCAGTTGAAGATCACTGAAGCCCCACACACCAAGCCCGGCCAGGAGAGGGTGCTTAGGGGTTCTGGGGCTCTAGGTTGACCAGCCTACCTGATGGCCGAGGTAGCAAACACTTGTCCCTTGGATCCCACACACAGGACCACCATGGAGGCCACAACCACAATGAGATCTGGGGGGAGAGGCCTTTGGTCACACGGGCGTCCCTACACCACCGTGACGAATACAGACACAGTGGATGCCTCTCTTTAGGCCCGCCCACCTAGGGGACAGCCCGTGGCCAGCAGTGAGAGCCCAGCACAGCGGGAGACTCACCGATGATGGAGATGGGCTTGCGGGCGAAGCGCAGTCGCCCCCAGACGCCCACGTACTTGCTGCGGCAGCCAGCCGACCACAGGCGCACTACGTACTCGGTGCCGAAGAAGACCACCAGCACGATTTCCTGTAGGGGCAGCAGCAGCTCAGATGGGGGTCTGCACAGTGGGCCGGCAGCTTGGCCACTTGGACCAGAGCACACCCCCACAGCCATTCAAGCCAGAGCTCTCCATGGCTCACTTAAACGCTCTGCACAGTGCCCGCTCTCCGGACTTTAGACCCAATACCTTGGAGTCAATACCAAGTCCCTGGCCCCATCGGAGGCTAGAACTGCCCCCTGTAATTTCTGGGACTCACTCTGGCAGTAGAAAACCCTTCCTCCCAGAGCAAATGTTTTGAAAATGATGAGGGCAATGAATGTACAAATGTGCTTTACACAATTGATGTATGTATGGATTGTGATAAGAGTTGTATGGGCCCCTAATAAAGTGATTTTTTAAAAAAGAAAACCTTTTCTCTCATGAAGCAGCTGGTTAGCAGCCCAACATGTCACCATTATGCCACCAAGGTACTACAGCCTTCACACCAGAGACGCAACACACCGCAAGGCCTCTCTGCCCACGAAGATCAGGATCCCCTGTAGGCCATGTGCAGTGAGCACAGCAGCCCACGTCTGTTGAGGTGGGCGGGGCACGCGGGCTCAGATCCCAAGAGGGGCCCAGTAGTGTTCCATGAAGAACAGGTAAGGGCTTCCTAGCAATCGGCAGGCTGTGATTCTGCCTCAAGATGCATGATAGGCCGCTCCTTCTCTAGTTGGTTCACACACTGTCTGGACCACGAGCTCTAGGCGTAGGTAAATGGCTTGGCCACATGTGAAAGCCAACAGGTAACAACTTACACTGGAGGGAGGTTGACAGACCAACTAAGACCAAGATCCTGAGCATAGCATGGTCAGTAGTGCACCCACTAAGATCCACAGCCCCGTGGCCACCTTTGCACCTGGCAGGTTACCCAGTGTCTGCACCTGCAGTGCCGACCCTCTGGGGTAGGGCCCTCGACTTAAGTCTGTTCGGCTCAAGGATTTGGAGACTAGCAGTCACAGCATGGGGGGGCTGCGCGGGCATAGTTCAAATGTGAAATGGCCCCAAGTACTGGCCCACCTCCTACTCGGCCCACAGGCCCAGTGCCTCGCCCTGCTCTGGCACACGGGGGTGCTGAGTGCCTCTGGGGAAGCTGATAGGCCCGTCCATCTTGTCCCCTAGTCCGTCTCTGGTGCTCCTCAGCACCCAGGCAGGTTGCTCCAATACCATTAGGGTGCCATGAGTGGATGGTCACTGTCCCCAAACATTAACAAGGAGACACAGGTGCTTGCACCATCTAGCTGGTGGAGAGGATAGGTGTGTGAGGGGGTGGGGGTGTTACCCTGCTTTTCTCCTGCAGAGGTCTTTGTCCTGTTGGGAGGGTGCACAGTCGGGTTTTATAAGAAAAGAACGAGATGCATCCACCCCGCCCCCGCTCGTCTGTGTACTTCTAGCCCTTGCCCCGCAGCCTCCCCACACACCAAGACGAGCAGGGATGCGGGCAGCAGCGCGGGTGCAGAGCCAGTGCCCGACCAAAGCGCCCATGGCAGAGCAAAGATCAAGTCTCTGAGGAAGTCGGATTTGAGACCCTGCAGGACAGCGGGGGGTGGGAGGGTGCCGAGGAGAGACCGGTCCCTGCAGAAGGGCACAATGCTCTGTGATAGAGCCACGGCTGACTTAGGGACCCCTGCCGTG
Source organism: Echinops telfairi (assembly GCF_000313985.2). NCBI lineage: Eukaryota > Metazoa > Chordata > Mammalia > Afrosoricida > Tenrecidae > Echinops > Echinops telfairi. Next base: position 138,243 of record NW_022111317.1, on the reverse strand, counting down.
GGGGATGGGGGTTGGTTTCCAAGACTGTAACTGGTGGTTCTGAACTGCTGACCATGTGGGTTGCAGCCCCACGGGTAAGCATTGCCCTGCCAGGTTAAGTAGAGGGACAGAGAACAAGGAAGGCCCTAGATTGGGGGGGTGAGGGGTGGCGTGGCTCAAACACAAGAATGATTGATTGGGAGGGGTGACGCAGGCCCTGCATGGGCTTCATCCTGTTTGTACATAAGGTCGCTGTGGGTCAGAACCAACCCCACAGCACCTGACAAGTCTTCACGGAGGCCAACTGGCTCATGTCTCTCCCCCTGGTGCATTTGAACTGCCCACCTCTCCACGAGCACTTCAGCCCTTCACCTCCTCAGGCGGTGCCACTCTGGCTGGAGGAAGTGAGGGTGAGCCACCCAAACGCCCTGAGAGGTTGGTCGGATCTGGGTGTTCCTCGGAGCTGGCTAAAGTCTTCCAGAAGGCTCTGAGGGTGTCATTTCTGACGTGGAAACCTTGTCGCTTGAGAGACAGGTGGTGAGTGGGGCCAGGGGACGGTCATACCACCTCTGTCTCAAGGACACGCTGCCACCGGGACGTACCCTTCTGGGTGGATGCTGCAGGCGATGGCTTGTCACGTCAGCCTCAAAGGGAACAAAGGAGTTGCTTCTGGGGTGGGGGAAGACAGGGCAGCAGTGACCCCCTGACCGTGGCTGCCAGGAAGGATGGGGCTGGGGTTTCCCTTGACCTCCCCGTTTTTATCATAAGTCAGTGATGTGCTGTCCTTTGAAGATGTTCAAGGCCCCTCTGCGGACTTTGAACCCCGGAAGCGGTGCCCCCGAGGGATACGGGTCGGTTGTCCACACACACCCCGGGGATGAACGTGCCCCCCCCCACCAGATTCTTATCGCATCCATCTGTCCATGTGATGGAATACTCCAGAGAGCTCTGGGGGACGGGCCAGCAGGGGAGCAGGGGCCGCAGAGCCCGGGTGCACAGCTGGCCTTGTGGGTGCCTCCCCAGGCGGGGCCCTGGGACCCAGCTCTCCTGGGGGATGAGCCGGTGCTCTGGAGGGTGGACAGGACCTAGGCTGAGGACAGAAGGTCCAGGGGCCTGGAGGAGGGCAGGGTGGAGGTGTACTTGGGCCAGCTCAGTCCATTGACCAAGGCCTGGGTGATCAGGGGTAAGATTTGGGGTCTGTCTACCCAAGATCTGCAGCTGTCCCCTACATCTACACACACACACAGTCCTGGCCACAGGGGCCGTGGTCCCCAGAACAAAGCCAGCCCAAAAGGCAGGAGTGGAGACCCCACCAAGCGCCCCGAGCGTGACGCCAGGCAAGGTCAGCTGGCTGGTGCGCCACCCAGGCGCTCGGTACTCAGTGCCCTTTGTGCCTGGCCTGCCCGCAGTCAGCTGCCCCACTGCGGGTATGTCCCTCAGGCCATGCCTAGACAGGTGTGTGGGGAAGACACGGGGGTTCCATGGGAATCCTAGGCCCTGGAGGTAGTGGTGGGGGCCAGGAGAGGCGAGAGAGGAGGTCTGAGAGCCCAGCCAGCCCTCTCCCCACCCGCTCTTGCTGAGTGCCCACCCAGAACCCCACATGGGGCACCCAGAAACCTGTGTGGGGTGCACTCGGGGTGCTGTGTTCGGGGGTTTCAGGCACACCCCAACCCTCAGCCTGGCACCACTGCCCGTGTGTCAGGTGCCTCCCATACCCCACGCTGCCCCACCTCTGGAAGCTCTGCAGCTCAGGGCTTCTGGTCTGCAGCCCACCCCCCAGTGTGACTACACTGTCCCTGAGGGGGCAGCCCCCTGCCACCCTGAAGTCTTATGAGCACCTAGGGTTATGACTGGGAGGCAGGAATCCCTCACAAGGGGGGACTGAGGCCTGACCGTGTGGATTAACCAGCTGCCCTGCATGCCCACCCTCAGGGGGGCCATCTCAACCCCCCGACAGCAGCCACGCCGGCCAGCTGTCCACACAGCCACTCCTGGGACAAACCCGACAGCTGTCGTCTGTGTCTGAGACGCGGGGCGGGCAGTGGTCCCAACCTGGGCAGGCGGCACAGGCCCTGCAACTGCCGTTACTCCCAACAGGGGCTACAGGTAGAGCTGTGGCCAGGGCACGAAGGGCGCCCGGCCCTGTGCCTGTGGAGTCGGAAGTGCGTCACAGGAGCAAGGCCATGGCAGGCCCCCGAACCGTCACTGCCCAGTCACAGAGAGACCCGTATTGCGAAGGACCCACACCACGGGGCCCTGGGGACATGGGGCTGCCCGGAGAGAGAGGGGCCTCCTCCCCAGAGCCCCAGCGAGAGAGGGTCTCCCCAGAATCAGAGAGGCGCTTCTCCCCACCCCAGAGAGGGCCTTCCTAGAAGTGGAGAGAGGGGTCTCCCCAGAACTGGAGAGAGGTCTCCCCACAACCCAAGAGGGAGGGGGTGCTCCTCAGAGCTCCAATGGCAATGGGGAACCACGCAAGGGAGGAATCCCAAAACCAGAGGGGACTCAGAGAACAAGGGGTGGGGGTACCTTCCAGAACCAGAGAGGGAGAGGGCTCCTCAGAGCTCCAAGAAGGGTCCCCACCCTGAGTTCCTGAGAGAGGGCCCCCCTGCACTGTGCCTGGGTTGGGTCACTTGGGCCACCACCCATGGGAGGCGGGGGGTTCCTGTCACAGCAGCACGCAGACCCCACTTTCCCATACCCACTGCCCGGGCTCTGGGGCTCCCTGCTCCCCCCAAGGCCACACGGAACCCCCAGCTGGGGTTGGGCCCTGGACTCCCCTGTTGGCAGGAGCCCAAGCCCAGCCTTGAACGATGGCCCAGCGGCCTGGGGCCCTGGGCGGGGGCGGGAGGCCCAGCACACGGTGGGGAGGGCAGCGGCCCCAGCATTCCCGGAAGCCACCCCAGGGACAGCCCACAGCCGGGAGTGGGGGTGGCGTGCGGCCCCCTCCCCTGCAGCTGGAGCTGGGGCCCCCCGGCCTGGCTCGGAGGCTCAGAGGCCCACCACCGGCTGGCTGTAGCAGGAAATGGCGGCCAGCTGGCCCACGGAGGCCATACGTGGCGTCAAGGGGGCTGCTGGGAAAAGTAGGGCGGGCGGGCCGGCCAGCCCAGACCCTTCCCAATGCCTGCCTGAGTTTCTGTCTGGGTCACTTTAGTCCCCAGCCATGGTCTGCCACTCTGGGAGGTTGGCCAGAGTCCCACACTCTGGGCAGTTCATCTGGGTGCCTCTAGCCCTTGACTGGACAGGGCTAGCAGGGCACGTTCAGAGACCCTGTCTGAGCTGTGCCAAGCAGCTCGGAGATGGGAGCCAGGCCGGGCCGTCTTGGCATGGCACATGGCGGCACGCCCGCCCCCCTGCCCACAGTGAGAGTGACAGCGCACTAGCCCCCCCACCCCCACCACCACCTTGCTTCCTTGGAGAAAACTGGCCTTTAGAGGCCCGGCGGCTACTTCCAGGGTCTTCTCTCTCTGCACTGGGTAGAGTGAGATCACATGGTCAGCCTTGACCTTGGCCATGAGGCTCTCGGAGAGGCCAGTGCTGCGTGAACGTGCTGAGTGATCCCTCACAGCTGGCCGCGCAGACACCACGGTTCACAGACCCCGCTCAGAGGCGCCCAGGGCATGTGCCACTGCATCCCTCCCGCCCCCCCCACGTGTCCCCTGGTTTGGGGCGGCCACAGTGCCCATCTAGGGGAGGCACATTCAGGTGGAACCAGGACAACTCCACCCCTGCAAGAGACCCCAGACGCCAGCAGACCCTTGAACTGCCCAGAGCAAGCGTGCTTGCCGGACGTGGTACCTGTGTCCACGTCCTGATGGTCTGAACATGCAGAACCACGGATCTATGGTGGTGCAGCGTGATACATTGGGCTGTGAGCTCCGAGATCTGCAGTTCAAAACCACCAGCCCTTCCAAAGTGAGAAAGATGAGGCTCTCCAGTCTCATAAAGACGAGGCCTGCAGGGTCTCTGAGCCGCATGGGCCTGAGGGCGGCGAGTTTGGTGTTTGGAGCCGTGGAATGTGGTCCCCACTTGGGACACATCCTGGGGAAAGACCAATCACGGAGAAGGGACCTCATAGCTAGTCAAGTAGCGGGTCAGCCACAAAGAGGGAGCCCCACAGAGGACATGCCCACCACCCTGGAGGTGGCACGGGGCTGGCTGTGCTTCAGTCTCACTTGACCGTGAACCAGCAGCGGCTGGAAGCGGCCAGCCTTTATGCTCAGAGCGTGTGCTGACTGCATGTATCTGAGTCTAAACCTCGGACGCGTCCCCTCACCGTAGCGTGACGGAGTCATCCGTTCCTTGCCCACAGCCCCCACAGGACCAGCGGGAGAAGGTTTGAAAGCTGCAGAGGACAGTGCTGAGTGCGGGGGTACAGGCAGGTCCCAAGATGGTGGGAGCAAGCTCTGGGACGCCTCCCTGGGCCCACAGGCCTCGCGGGCGTCAGTCCTGCCATCGTCCGCCCCTTCCCTTCCCCTGGTGGTTATTTAACTGAGAACCCACCGCCGTGAGGAGGTGCCAGCTCACAGTGACCCTACAAGACTGGGGGGAACAGGAAGCCCCATCTTTCTCCCTCCGAGCGGCTGGTGGGTTTGAATCGCCAACTCTCTGATCACAGCAGCGTGCTTGCCTGCTGAGCCGCCACATAGCATGGTTTCATTCCCCCATGGCTGCATTTGGGGGTGGGGGTGGGGGTTGGCTACTGGTCTCGGAGACCCTGGCAGGCCAGTCCGTGCTGGCAGGTGTCTGAGACGGCAGAGTGAGTCCCAGCCCATGGTGGCCTCCGTGTGGGCCTTGCCCAGCCCGCACCATCTTCAGGCTCTTGGGCATGGTCGCGTCCATCCATCTCACAGACACCCCCCTCCAAAACCACTGGGGAGGTGGCCTTTGAGAGATGGGCCTAGGCCGTCTGTCCCCCTGGGGACCCCTGAAGCCAGCTCAAGGCGCTAGGCAAGGGCATTCTAAGCCGAGAGGCAGAAATACTTGGGGTGTAGTAGAAAGGGAGGTCCTTCAGCTCGCCCCAGTCTACCAGGAGCCCCCCACCTCCATGTGTCGTGGGGGCCGGAGCTCACACACCTGGGCCCAGCGGAAGTCCGTTACCCCAGGCTCGGTCTCAGCCGAGGCTCCCCGCTGCAGGGCCACTAAGCCCCGAGAAGTCACCCGGGAGATGGCCACCCCAGCCCAGCCGAGCTGGGCCAACCCCGGGGAGCTGCTAATTTTATTTGTCCACAGCTCAGGGTTCTAAAAAATGTCTTATTTTAAGAATTTGCCCAGAAAGTGAAGTTTACCAGGAGGTGCAGGATGGGGGTGGCGGGGGTGGGTGGGAGTGGGCGGCCTCGCTGTTTACTTTAGCTGGGCTGAGGAGCGCCAGCCGACCCCAGCGTCTGTGGGGGCGGGGGCGGTGTCGGGGCGCGGGGTGTGCATGAGCCTGTGCACGTGGGGGTGTGCACGCATGCCTGGGCTGCTTACTTGGCTGTCACTGTTCCCCGGGGGGCGGGGGGGTGTCCGGGTTAATGACCAGCCGTGAATTTCAGCAGCCCCCTGCCCCCTACACAGGAGAGGAAGTGGGGCGGGGACTGTGCTGTTTTAAGAGCTAATATGTGAACAACTTTAGAAAGATGGATGTTGTTTTAGGGATGAAATTTACAGAGTAGGAGACAAGGGTGGAGCGGACTTGCCCGGCTGCAGGGGCCTCTCTGCTTAGATTGCATCCCTCTGCGGAGGGGCTGCCTTCCTGGGGGGTGAGGTGTGGAGGGGCTAGCACAGCCTGGTCTTGCCCCAACCCTGCAACCCCCACTGGGGAGGGGTGGCCAGCATGAGGTCCAGCAACAGGCTGGCCCATATTCTTTGTCAGGGGGCTAAGGAGGGGTCCCGGGAGGTGGGGGGGCTGCATTTAGCCATGCCTCCCCCAATCCAAGACAGTGCAGCACCCCAAACCTTGCTCCTTGGCTGTCTAGCTTGGAATGCATAAGAATCATCCCCCAAGCTCACTCCCTTGCTGCTTTTCCATGGCAGGCGGGCCTCTGACTCCCAGCTACCCACCCGTTGGAAGCAAACCACAACCCGGCCGGTCCAGCGCCCTCTGCCCTCTGCCACCCTCGCCATCCTCCCCATGCTGGAGCCCACTGACGTAGCCACGTGTCCGTCCATCTCCCCGAGGGCCTTCCTTTTTTTGCTGTCCCCCTACTCCACCAGGCGCGATGTCCTTCAGGGACTGGGCTCTCCTGACAGCACGCCCAAAGTCCGTGAGACCCAATCTCTCGCCATCCTTGTCTCTGAGGAGCGCTCTGGCTGTCCTTCTTCCGAGCCACGTCCGTTTGTCCTGTGGCTGTGCATGGCACTTCCAGGATCCCTCATCAGCACCACCTCCTTCTTCAGTGGCCAGCCTGCCCAGTGCAGGAGGCCCCGGGGCTATCACGTCCAAAGGCCAGGAGCTGCAGTCCCCCTGCCCTTGGCTCTCAGGTGCTTCTTCCCACACCGCGCTGTTCAGCCTTCCGGCCACCCGCCCACGGTTCTTCCGATGGTCTCTCCAGCACCGTCCTCCAGACGCGCCCTCTGCATCCGCCTAGCGAGTTCCTCGTCCCGCGCGCACGTGTCTTAGACGTAAGTCTGCTCTCACACCACCCATGCGTCACTAAGGTGTCCTTCCAACCCGTGGCGTGGCCGTTTATTTTCTTAGAAGTATCTTCTCTCTCCAAGATTTCTAATTCTGACGACATCCCATGGATCCCATTCTTTCCTTCCCCCTCTTTCTTCTGCTTTAAGAAATGTCTCCCTAACCCCCGGCTCCCCTCCAAGATCTGTCCCGTGTTTCCTTGTGCGAAGTTTAGAGGGGGCTTGCGGGGGGTGTCACAGTTCACGTTCAGCTCTGTGGGCCATCTCAAGTTTGGTCTCGAACACGGTGACCGGTCAGCAGCCATCCAGGTCGGGCCCGCTGTCCAGTGTGGCGCTCACTCGTGGCCGCCAGGTCAGCACGTCTCATTCCAGCTGCCAGTCCGCTCTACCAGCCCCAATGTCCTTTCCTAGTGACCGGTCTTTCCCAAAGGTGTGTCCCAAGGGACCGAGTCCCAGTCTCACCGCCCTCACAGCTCGGGAACATCCTGGTCATGTTTCTTCAGAGACCAACTTCCTGGCCTGGCCGGCAGCCACGGGCGGACCTCTTTTCTTCACCAACCCCCGAGCACGACGGCGTCCGTCCGTCCTTTGCGCTTCTGCCACAGTCTGGCTGCGGAGGGGCTCATCCATGTCTGGGGTCCCGTGGAGGGTCCCCCCCTTCCACTGACCCCGCGTGGTCTCAGAGAGACTTCCCAGCGGGATTGGCTGTGGGACTTTGCCGACCGTTTTCTGCACCTGTGGGGCGCTCGTGTGCCTTCCCTCCCAAGTCTGCCAACCCGGCGACGGGCGGCTTTCCTGGCGGCGAAGCAGGACCCTGGGCTCCCCACCTGCAGCGTTCGCCCTTTAACACGGCGCCCAATTGGATTTGTGCCAGTTCTGCATAGAATCTGTGCCCCTCTGCTTACCGAGGATACTGCACACTGCTCTGGCTCCTCGTGTCTGTGTGTCTGGTCTGGAGGGAGTCGGGAAATGTCCGCTCCTCCTTGGTTTTCAGGAAGCGTTTGCCTGGACTCCGTACCATTGCTTCCTCCTGCGCCTGCTACGGCATTTGATGCCACCCGGGTGTCTGTGCTGAGGTCCTGTGAGGGCACCTGGGGGGTGCTGCCCATCCCATGTCCATGCCAGGTTCTTGGGAGCCCGGGCAGCCAGCCAACAAACAGATCGGCCCTTGCTCCTGGGGAGAGCGGAGAGAAACGTGGAATAATGGGCAGAGCCTTGTAACGGCGAGAGTCCCTGGACCCTGCAGCCCCGGAGCCCCACTCACTTCCCCAAACAACAGGCAGGCCCACAGGGGCTAGGCCTGGTGGTGGAGTGCTTACAGGTTGGACTTCAGTCCATCCGGTCAGCAGTTCAAAACCACCAGCTGCTCCTGGGGAGAAAGATGGGCTTTCCACTCCTGGAAACACACCGTCTTAGAAACCCACAGGGGCCGTTGACCCTGCCCCATAAGGTCGCCGCAAGTCAGCGTCTACTCGACAGTAGTGTCCTGTCCACTTTGATAAGGTGGGGCCGCCCCAGCAGGGAGCACACACTGCGCCCACGAGGCAGGACCACTGCTGAGCACTGCTTCCTCCTGAGCATACGTCAGCCTTCAGGAGACCAAGTCTCGCCACCCTGGCTTATAAGAAGCCTTCTGGCTGGACTTTCTCCCAGACAGATGTCTGTGCTTCCGACGGTCCACAGCGCCTTCCGTGGTCTTGTGCAGCGCCACCGTGCAGATGCCCCTCGATGCTTTTTTTTGATCGCCCTGATCCTGTGACCCGCGTTCACACACAGAGGAGGCAGCTGGAAACGCCATGGCTTGGGGCAGGGGTCCCTCCATCCTCACAGTGGCATCCTTGCTCTGAAAATAATCCTGTGGGTCCTTCCGCTTTGCTGTGCATGTGGCCACTGAGGCAGGGCCGACGTGACTGCCCCCAGCAACAGCGTCAACAACACGGACTTCAGCGCAAAGAGAGAGACTGGGGATGGAGGGCAGGGCCATAGCCATCAAGGGGTCTGTGACGGAGAGGCGTGCACGCTCCCTCCCGACACGGACACCACGCCTACAAGGCGTTGGTTACGGGAGGGGACAGCAGCAGTCTCACGCAGTAGCCGGTCACCCGTAGAACAAGCAGACAGTAACCTCCCCGCCCCGACCAGGGTGCGGCAGATAGGATCGGCACCATCAGCAGCTTAACCTGACCAGCCCTTCTGGAACATTCCATTCAACACCTGCAGAATGTACATTCTTGTCCAGGGCGAGTGGAACATTTACCACCGGAGACCGCGTGCTAGGCCACACAAAAGAAGTCTCCGGATGTTTCAAAAGAGCGACATCATGCTATTTCTGTCTGGCCCCCAAATAAGTGGGGAAAGGACAAGCGAAATCTTCCCGGAGAATCCTTACGTGTGGGGAGTTGATGCAGGGAAATCCCAAAGGGTCACTCTGAGCACTCACACGCAGATGGATGGCCCGGGCAGTGAAGAAGAAATCAACGGGGAAGCGCAAAAATACCTTGGGATCAAAGGAATCCAGCTCATCAAAGCTGGTGGGACGTGCTGAAGTGGCGGGTGGAGGCACAGGTGAGCCCCTGAACACCTCGGGTGTGTCCGACCCAGGCCAAGGACGTGCCGATCCCTCACGGGCACACCAGGGCGTGACGGCGGCCAGTCAAGAAGAGCTGACGAGTCTGTGCCGCTGCAAGACGGTGTTGGAAAGGACATTAAATGCGGCCAGAGAACCAACCAACCTGTCTTTCTACAAGTAGAGTCAGAACGGTCCTCACAAGCAACGAGGGTGGGACTCTCTTTAGCACTTTGGACATGCTCTGAGGAGAGTGACCCTGCCCTGGAGAAGGACATTGCGTCAGTCCCGGTAGACTGGAGAAACAAGTCCAGAGACGTGTGTGTTGAGAACGAGCTTTACGTCAAAGAGTAACCGTCGATGAAGAAAGCAGCCCAGCCCAGTCCAGATCAAGTCCATACGTCTGATGGGAGCCCATGCGTCCAGGACTATTGCATAAAGCCCACTGCAGGCTCAGGCAGCACATGCAAGGACGCCGAATGCAGGAAGATCACAGGCCAGTGGGTGTGACGTCTTGTGGATCCAGTGGCGGTGGAGGCATCTCAGCGTTCGCGTGGGTCTCCACGTGGCTCCTCCAGATCTCTGAGTGCGGCTGCTCGACAGCAAGGTGAGCAGGGAGAGTGTGGCCCCCTTTTGTGGAAGACTGAAGGTCCTTCAACTCACGTGGGCTGCCAGTTCAAGGTCCAGGAAGCAGAAAGCAGAGGCACCACTTCTCCCCCCACCACGAAGAGGCAGCAGACATCAGGGTGGGGGCAGCAACAGTCAGCAGTGTGGGGAGCTTATCAGTGAAGCAGCCCTGGCACTCCTGTGATGAACGCATGGGGACAGGATCTACCAGCCTCGAAGCAGGTCTCGAAGGAGCCTCAAGCTCTGGCAACACGGTCCACAGGTTGGCTCAGGCCACAGGTAGTGCAGGTAGGACAAGCTCCAGCCGCACCACACAGGTCCAATCACCAGGGAGGAAGAGAGGAGCTCCCAGAATCCTCAAAAGGCCACACCCACAAGGAGGCATCATCAGGCTGTGACCTGATTGACAGACTAGACTCCACCCCGGCACCTTAATGCCTTCAATCCGTTGACCCGAGATTGTGTAACTACCACAGACCGCACACTGGGTCAAGTAGAGTGCTGGCGAGAAAACGGCAAACTCTGTGCGAGGGGTTGGCACCGCGGCTGTCCCAAAGGGCCAAAGCACAGCCCCAACTGTGAGGATGGCGTGGGCCTGGGCGGCGCTTCACCCTGGTACTGGGGTCCTAGGTCGGTTGATGGCACCCAACCCCAGCGACCAACGCCCCCTTGAGGATGAACAGCCTCCAGAGCCACCAACCTGTCCTCACCTTGGGAGACCAGAAAGCGCAGCGCAGGTTCGCCCGGAGTCCAAGAAGCCCCATCGTAATAGCACCAGAGCCTGAGTCAGCGGGGTGAACCGAAATCCAGTCAGGAACCGACGAGAAAATGGAGCAATGCTAGTGTTTACAACACTGGCCGGGAAGGGGCGGCTGCCGGGCCTGCGACGGCACGCGCAGTGAGACCCCCATGGGCTTTGGTTTCTGGTTTGGAGGTTTAGGGACCTGGGGACACGGGGCAGCCGGTGACTCAGGCTCAGTACTTCCTCTGCGCGGCTGTTCCGGCTCCTAGTTTGTGGCATCGTGCCTGGGGGCCGGCTGAGGCCTAGCGGGTGGTGGGCACCCTCCAGGAGCCAGGAGGCAAGCAGGACGATCAGGAGCAGACGCTGTGCGATGTGCAGCGAACGCAGCCGCCTCCACCAGGAGGCCAGCGACAGCGCCTGCAGGCCGCCGGTGAGCCCAGGTCCCAGGCTGCCCGGCAGAACCCTTCTCTTCTAGAGAGAGGAGGCCGCACCAAACTTCGGATTCGTGGGGACTCCAGACTTTCTGGAGCCGTGGAGGATGGACGGACCCCTGAGACGATTGCCCTGAGATCAGCCTTAGACACCCCCCCCCATGCACCCTATAGCTAAATCATCAAACTAAAACTGCTCTCTGGCGTCTTCGGGAAAGCCAACCGCGTTTTGCTGAGCTAGTGAAAAAGGAAGAAGAAAAAGCCCCGCCGTCGGCGCTGGGCTCTTGGAAGGCCTTTCTCTGCAGGATCACAAGGACAGCAGCACTCTGAAGATGAGATAGGAATCTCCGAGTTTCTGTTCACGAGGGTGGAAAGCTCCACAAGGGGGGGTGGGGGGGGACCAGGCCTGGCTGGTGTGTGCTCCGCGGCACGTCTCCTCTAACTAAATGCAGAACGTAAATTAAATCGCCAGCTAAGGTCAACCCCATTTAGGGTTACCAAGGTGACAGATTTTACCAGAAGCAGACAGCCTCATCTTTCTCCCCAAAGCAAAATAAAGGAGATTAAACACACACACACAACAACGAAGCAAAAAGTTCCTTCCTGGAGATGGATCGCAGGGATGAAACTGCCCCCAGCAGGAAGAAGGCACTGATTCCGGCAACGACGGCCATCGGGGTGAGGAGGGGACATCACTATAGACTGTGCAGATGCACAGAGGACACGAATACAAAGGCACCTGGTGCTCGGTCAAGTGGAGGGGCAGCGACACAGAGGAAGGCCCTCCATGCGACGGACTGACACCGTGGCTGCAGCCAGGGGCTCCGGTCCCAGAGCGAGTGTGAGCGAGGGTGGCAGGTGCAGGACCGGGCGGTGTGCCCTTGTGCCGTGCCTCGGGTCGATGTGAGTCGGGCCCAACTCACAGCACCGGCGCCAGCCACGCGTGTGCCCTGATGGCAATGAGCTAGACACCCGGAGTGAAACGGGCAGTCTCTCCAGCACACCTTCTTCCCACCCTCCCTCGAGAAGAAACAGGGCACCTGGCAAAGGTCGATGCTCTTACATGGCCGGTCATCACACCCATCGAACTGCAGGTGGAGACGCAGGCGCACGGGCAAGGTGAGCAGGTGTGAGGAGATGAACGGGGCTAAGCTCGTGACCCGTTTGAGACCTGGGCCGGTTCTCCCCTCCTTAGGCAACCTGGTGGTCTCCCACTCCCAGGAGGTCACCCTACTGATGCCAGACTCAGTGGGACACCCGACCTCAGCACCGCACACGACGGCCCAACCACAGCCCAGAACTCCTGGACCCAAGCCACCCTCCAGCCTCAGCCTCCTGAGGGGCTGGGCCTACAGGCACGTGCCTCCACGCCTGGCCCTCTGTAGGTTTGGCAGACAAGGTTTTCGTAAATGCTTGTTTAAAAACCCAAACTCCCACCCATTACGTCCGTGTGGACACCTGGTGACCCTCTGTGGACTGTCTGACTGTAAACCTTATGTAGGCAGGCAGCCTCCACTTTCCCCCAAGCAGCCGCTGGCGGGGTTGAAAAGCCAACCTTGTGGCTAACATCCCAACTCCTGAGCCCCCAGCACCACCAGGGCTCCTTAAGGAATCCCAAGTGGGCCAAATGACAGGTGCAGGGGAAGATGCCCGCTCAGTGAGATGCGTCTCCTCTGCACATTGACCCCTGGCTTCAGTGCCACGCCCCACGACATCTCTTGGTGAGCAATGACACTCTGGTTCTCAAGCGTCTTTTGGAAACGCCAAGGGCTTGGTATCACCAAGAGGAGAAGAGCCACATTCAAGGGATCATCACACCTGATTTCAAGATGAGCCCTGCGGTAGTTAATGTGCCAACCTGGCCAATAAAAACAGGTGGGGCTAATTGAAAGGCGGAGGGATAAATGGATGGTGAGCTTTGTCTTTCTAGTTCTCAGGTCTCTTGCTTTGTGATGGTCAGACCAGGGTGCAGCTGCCTTAGCAGTTCCCTGCTTCAGCTGACAAGGCTTACTTCCTGCAAGACATCCCCAAGGAGAAGCCACATGGACCTACCCTGATGCAGCCCTGGGAGCTGGCGCAGCCGTGTGGAGACCCCTGCCAGCGCTGAGATGCTTATACATTCACTGACTCGGCTTTCCTCCTGCAGTCGGCGTCATAGTGTGTGTTTTGTGAGATGGAGGAGGACTTTGTGGACTGGGGTTGGACATCTGGGTTCATGTTGGATTTGTGGGCTTGGGCGGCACTGGGTTGGGATGTTTTCTGGATGCGCACTTACTCTTTACATAAAACCCTCTCTGATACATGAGTTTCTGTGGATTTGTTTCTCTAAAGCACCCAGACTCACACAAGCCCTCACGCTGCAGTAATCCAGGTGGTGTGGGAGGGGCCTCTCAACAGGGATCGAAGAACCAGAACAGAGTCTTAACAGAGCACCCACGTGCAAGCTCAGAGAGCAGCCTGACTCATAGGGACCCTGAGGCTGGAGTGCAGCTTGGCCTGTGCAGTGTCCGAGGCCGCAGCTCTTGACAGGAGCGGAAAGCTTCGTCCTCCTCCCACGGACGGCGGGGGGTTTGGACTGTGGACCTTGTGATCCGCCCTCCGCGACCCACTGCACCACCAGGGCTCTGTCCACCCGTGCTGTTTACGGTCAGTCGAGGTTGTAAAAGATGCCCAGGAGATTGCAGGAAGGAAGGAGGCTCTCTGGGGGGGCAAATGGCAATGGGGCAACCAGCTGTCTGTCTATAAAAAAGAACCGCAGTAAATATGTTCCACCGTAAACACGACTGAACCCCGATGCACCAAAGGCCAAACACAATCACAGGAAGGATGAAACGTGGAAGGGTGGTGGGAGAAAGTCTTCCGACGCTTGGGCTTGTAAACACTTCTTAAACCTGCACAGCATCAAAAGCCACGAAGGCCAGCAGGCCAGCGGGTGGGGGCAGGGGGGTGGGGGTGGCGTAGACTCGGTAAGCTCGACATCCATTCTTGAAACCCCTGAATCTTCAAAGACACAGTTAGGATGGATGGGGAGGAGGCCGTGGTCGCCGAGCACCGGTCCACGCCTCTGGAACAAAGGGTTTTACGGCTTTTCCACAGAAGACAAACAGCCCGACGTTGAGAGGGGCCGTTTGATGATAGGCTTCACTGGAGAAGTGATCGGGACGCCAGTGACGTACATGAAAGGTAGCGAGCCCCATTAGTCACTGGGGAAATGAACTGGCAGCCCCAAGGAGATGGCATGACACGCCCCGTTACCCTGGTTGAAATTTCAGACTGCCCACGCCAAGTGAGGAGCCGGCACACCCATGCGCCGCTGGTGGGACCGCCAGCTGGGAGGGGGCAGGTCCTTGGGGTAGTGGCCTGGCAGCTCCTGAAACAGCGAACCCTACACCTCTGGCCTGGCCCGGCTGTCCGTTCACCCACAGGAGACCAGCGCCCGTCCCCACCCAAACATTCCACCACCAGCCTCACCCGCCAGCCTCCGTGTCCACCAGCAGACCCTGCACCCACGGCGGGGCGTGCCCCTCGGGCAGGGCCCGTGACACCAGGGTGCAGCCCCGAGTCCAAGGAACAACCGGGGCTGAACCCCCCTGCAGGGCACCCAGAGGGCGGTTTGGGCTGATGACGCGCCGTCCTCTTCCCCGCCAGTTGGCCACCAGGGTCATATGTCGGGGGACAGAGCTGCTCCCTCCAGGCCCGGGCACCGGGACTGCGGCGCATCTGGGAACTACCAGCAGACGCAGCCTGGGCCTGCGCGTGCCCAGGCCACAGCCAGCAGTCGCCTCGGCCTCCCTCCCTCTCCCTCACCTTCTGTCTCGCTCACCCTTTCTCGGTCTCTCCCTCCCTGTCCCTGGGCCCTCTTTAGAATGGAGGCGCCGACATTGTCACTGTGACCCCTCTCTAATGGAGGTCACTCTCTCTGGCTGGAGTGCGTGTGTGTGTGTGTGTTTGTGTGTGTGTGTGTGTGTGTGTGTGTGTGTAAGCAGGCAGCCCCTCTCTGCCCCTCCGTGCAGTGCTCCCCCAACACCCCTTTGCTGTGGTCTTCTGCTGTGTCCCCTTCCCTGGAGGCTGGTGAGGTCATCTCAGGTAAACTGAGGCTGAGAGGCACAGCAGTGACGGCCACAGGTCAGCTTCCAGGGACCAGAACTTCGGAGAGGAGTGAGAACGGGGCCCAGGCCCCTGCCATGGCTGCCCCGGTCACCCAGCACTAGTCCCGGCTGGCTTTTGTCTGAGCACCAGCTCACGGCCCTGGACTAGCGGGCTGTCCTGCATCACACCCAACACGTCCCCCAACACCACCATGGGGGTCTGACACAGCAGCAAGGAGTGTGGGGACAAAGTGGAGGGGACCTCGTAGCAGACCACCCCCGTCTCAGAGTCCCCCGAACACGCTTGCCCTCATTCAAGGCTTCAGGGGCACCACTGGGTCTCAGTGCCAGAGCTGGTCCCCAGAGAGACCCCAGCTGAGACTGGCCCTCCCTTGGCCTCAGACAGGCAGGAAGCTGTGTCCCCCAGCCCCCACCCCCACTCTCTATGCTGCCTCTTCCCAGCCACCCCCACCCTGCCCAGGCCAGACCAAGGCGGGAGGGGAGTCCCTCTACTCACACTCAGCATTCTGTTCGTGTCCGGCTTCCTGGCTGATAGTCGGGATTCGTGTGCAAGGGAATGTAGCCCCTGGAGGCCCACACCAGGCCAGGCCTGTGCACAAGCACATGAGTGCCTGTGTTTGCGCAGGGCGTGCCTGAGCGTGCATGTGAGCTAGTGTGTGTGTGTGTGTGTGATCACATATGAGCAAGGGTTTCCTGAGTACGTGTGTGCATGTTCTACCCGGGCCCCAGTGGGTACCAGTGCGTGAGCTGTGTGGGGTGCGTGTGTATGGCTGGGTGCGTCCCTTATTGTATACAACCATGAGTGCATCCACACGTGTGTGTATGTGTTATCACTGGGTGTGTCCACACACAGATGCCTACCACTGCCACACCTGCCTGTGTGCCAGCCTCGCAAACAGCCTCACGCTGGATGGGACGGACTGTGGTTGCACCTGCCTTCAGAGCTGCCCGCCGGCTGGCGGGGAAGCCCTGCCCCTCCCCGCTGCCCATGGGCCGGGCAGCCCTGAGCCACCCTGTGGGCCTCAGCCTTCTGGGAGGGTGCCCGAGCCCCACAGCCCGGAGTCAACTCCGCAGGGCCCATGGCGCCAGCAAGCCCTTCAACCTGGGTGGGGCCTCAAAGTGTGTCTACCGGGGGCTGGCAGGGTCACCCTAATGGTAGGCATCAGACACAGGAGCCACTGCTGGGGTGTCACTGGGTGTAGAGGGGTCCAGCCCATGATGCTGGCTGAGGGTGCCCCCCAGGCAGGGGCAGAGAAAGGGGCTCCCTGCACCAGCCATGCTGTGTAGCTGAGGCACACGTTTGCATACAGATGCAAACACACGCACGCACACAAATGCACACCTTATAGCCCCCACACACATGCACACCACATACACACCCTAGAGCTCACACACATACCTACCCTACAGCTCACACACACATGCAAACACAAATACACACCCTATAGCTCACACACTCCTACAGCTCACACACGCATGCATATACACCCTACAGCTCACACGCACACCTACAGCTCACACACACGCACACACACTCTACCTACAGCTCACACACGCACACACACTCTACAGTGTACACATATATGCACACACATAAACACACTGGACAGCACATGCACACATACATACACATCCACACACACACCCTACAGCTCACACACATACCCTATAGTTCACACACACCCTATAGCTCACACACATACCTTACAGCTCACCACACACACACACACACCCTACAACACACACGTACACACACTCTATGTCTTACACATACACACACACAAACACACACTATACAGCGCATGCACACATACATACACATCCCCACACACCCTACAGCTTACTCGCACACACCCTATAGCTCACACACATACCCTACAGCTCACCACACATGCACTCACAAACACACCCCTACAGCTCACACACACGCGCACACACCCTACAGCTTACACATACATGCACACACATAAACACACACTGCACAGCTCATGCACACATACATACACACCCCACACACCCTACAGCTCCCACACACACACACATCCCCCAGTGCAGGCTGTTGTACCCGGACTCAGAGCCAGAGGTAAGGGCCTGGAGGGACGGGGGCCCAGGCCTTGGGAAGGAAGAGGAGTCTGGACTTCGGGGTGTGTGCCAAGGCTGGGCAGTCCAGGTGTGTGCTCAGACCCCAGTACCCCAGGCCCTGTGGCTGCAGCTGAGCCCCATCTCCTGCTGGGCCCTTGAGGCTCCACGAACCCCGGGGGACGGAAAACTGCCCCTGAATGCCATCACTGGGCAATTACTCTGCCCCTTTACCCCTGTGCCCCAGGACCCGCGGCAGCTGGCACAGCCCGGTGCCCCGCACTCCACTGTGGCTGGGGGTTCATCCTCTTCTCCCTAGGGGAGCCCCCGTGGCCCGGTGTGTTATGTCAGCTCTCCCCCCTGCCCGGAAAACTAGGCACTGCAGCTGGCCAAGGTCCGATGGAAAACCAGGCGGAACACAACCCGCCCGTCACCCGGAGACGGAGACCCCGCCACACGGGCACTTCACGGGGCCAAGCATAAAGAGGCACCTGTCCCTCTAGACGTCACTCCCTAATCCCCACAAGTCCCCCCCGCCCTGTCCTGAGCAGGCCGCCCCCCAGGGCCTGACTTCTGTCCTGGGTTTCAGGGTCATGTGCCTCATTGTGGTGGTGGGGGGGCGGGGGCTGGGGGGACAGGGCAGCCAGCTCAGGGAGGACAAAGTGGCCTGGGCGCCCTCCGAGCATCCTGCTGGGGTGCAGAAGGCCCAGACAGGGCCAGGCTGGGGACTTCTCCAAGGAAGGCCCTTCCTGGTGCTCAGGAGCCCCCCCACCCCCTGGCCCCGCCGTGGCCATCACAGCCGCCTCTCTGGTCCCGACCTGCCTGCTGCATCAGCACAGTCCCCGAGGTGGGAAGTGGAGAAGGGGGGCTGGGGGCTGGGCAGAGACCACCCAGAAACCAGGGAGCGCCCACACTCAACACCAAACCCCACCCCTGTGCACACACCACACACGCAGCTTCACACACACATCCACGCTCATATAGGTCCACTCACCCACATGCACCTACACACACACACATCTACCACACATGCATTCACGCACACCCATCCACACACATGCATACACATGTACGTGCACACACATACACATCTCCTCACCCCATGCATATCCACACATCCACACACGTACCCTTCCTTGCAGAGTGTAAGGGGCCCAAGCACTGTGGGAGACCCTGGGGGGGGGGCCCTGTCAACAAGCTCTCTCAGGAAAGGCTCCAAACTGCTGACCGACACACACACACACACACACACACCCCTACACACACACTCCGGCTCAGACAACAAGGCTTTTTGGAGATCCTGGCCTGCAGCAGACAGTGGGGTGGGGGTCCTGAGAGACCCTCACCCACAGGGCCAGCAGGGCTCCACTGTCTGGCAGGAACCCTGGGGTCCTGGCTCCCATGGAGTGAGGTCCTGGCGTGAAGGAATGTCCATTGTCCCCCTGGCCAGGGACGTGGGCAGCACCCCCATCAGTCTCCAAGCCGAGTGGGGCCACAGGGCAAGGCCATGGCCTCCTTAGCTCCCCGGCCACAGAGGGGTCCCGTGAGCCTTTCCGTGGGACAAGTGGCCAGTCTCAGGGGACATGCACGTGGTGGGAACCGACCAGCTCAGGGAGGCCCACATTCAGTCTGCCGGTCAGCGTGCCCCATGGAGTGGCCTGCGCATAGCTGTGTGTCACAGTACAGTGGGCTGCGTGTGCTTTTCTGTCACCCTGCGGTGGCCCGTGTGTGGCAAATCGAGCAGGGCCACTGGTGGGCAGGCTTCAGTGGCCCTGACAGATTCAGACAGACTAGGAAGAGCGGCCTGGTGACCTACTTGCGGGAATCAGCCCATGGACACCCGGGGCCCAGCAGACACTGGGAGATGAGTCCTGGGCTGGAAGGCCTTCCAAGCTCACAGTGGCCACAACGTGGTCTCCAGTTGGCCAGCAACCAGGATGCTGGTGCAAGGTCAGCCCGGGAGCCTGCGAGCCCGGGGGCCCGGGGTGGGTGGGCTGGAGGGTCTGAGAGATGAGGGTGTGGACAGCACAGCTTGTCTCCACAAACAGGGGCTGGGGGCTCACTAAGGGCTGGTGGGGGGTGGTGGTGGTGGTCACTGAGGGCTGGGGGTCCCACTGAGGGCTCAAGAGGGACTCACTAAGACCTGAGGGACTCACTAAGACCTGGGGCACTCACTGAGGGCTGGGGTCAGGCCTATCAAGGGCCAGAGGATTCCCCCTGAGGGCTGGGGGCTGACAGTGGCTTGGGGTCCCCTTTCCCAGCTAGGGAACTGGGGTACAGAGCACAGTGGGCCTCGCCCAGCCGAGGGGCTGGAATGCAGCAGCCGGAGGCGCAGCTTGGGGGTGGGGGCTGGGTGGTTGGGCAGCCAGCGAGGGGAGGCGGCTGAGATGACCTCACCCCCCAGGCCTCCGGCCGCCGCGGGGTCTGCTCCGCCTGGGCTCCGGGCCCCTTCCTGGCCGCCTCCCCGGGAGGGAGGGCTGACGGATCTGCACAGCACGTGTGAGCGGGAGGGACTCGGAGCCCGAGACAAAGAACAGGCCGCACCTGGGCCCAGCCGGCCGCCCAGCCCAGAGAGGGGGTCTCGGCCAGCCGCGGCCGGAAACAGCCCGGGGCCACTCACATGCACACGCACGTGCACACAGACACGGACGTGCATTCACCGGCCCGTGAAACACACACACACAAGCTCACAAGGACACAGGCAGGCGTGCACACAGACAGACACACACCCAGACTCACAGCTCATACCAGCGCACACACATTCTCATGTGCACATACACAGACACACATGTGCACACGCACACACAGAGACACACATGTGCACACGCACACACAGAGACACACATGCTCACACACGCAGGCATACACACATTCTCACACACTCACCTACACATACACAGGCACACACAAAAATGCTCACATACATACACAGATGCACACACAGAGCACACATCCCTGCACACACTTCCAATGGACTGGGGGGCTGTGTGCAGAGCTGACTGAAACCCACCACCGGCCTCCCCCATGTCCTACCCCCAGGCCAGGGCCCCCGAATGGCTCTGGCAGCCCCCGGGATGGGACGCTGGCTCCCTCACTTGTGGCCAGCAAGCCCAGAGAAGTCATCCTTGGTACCAGGCAACCCAGGAGATGAGGCCGGCAGGGGTGCCAGGCACAGCCACAGAAGGCTGGCCCTCTGCCCCAGCAGAGCAGCAGACCCTCTCTCCCCCACCAGGCCCTCAGCCCCCAGCCCCTGGCTTCCTTGCTCCTGGACCCCCAGGCCTCCTGTACCCGCACCAGAAGCACCCCCCGCCCCACCCTCCTGAAGCCCTGGCTGGAGCCCACCCACCAACTGTGCCACCTGGTGGCCGGCTGTGGGTGTGCACCCTGACCCTTCCGCAGCCCCCACCAGCACCCTGTGTGAGCACCTACCCCAGGAGGTGCAGCTGTGGCATGGCCAGCCCAAGATGCTGCTGACCCGAGCCTCCGCCACACGTGGGCCCACCCGCCAGCCCCCTGGAAGTTCAGAAAGGTTCCAGGCCTGTCTCAGTGACCCCAGCCCTGGTCCCTTTGGCCGCTAGCCTAGGGTCCCCCCCCAAGCCCCAACACGCACACATACACACAGACACAGCTCCCCTGCCTGGGGCACAGCTTGGGCGTGCCTCTACTGGCCCTCAGGGGCCGGCAAATGGTCACTTTGCTCCCACTGGGCCTCTCCAGTCTGAATGGCAACAGTGGTCAGCTTCAGTAGCCCCCCGAGGTGGCCAGCGTGCCCCGGGGCCAGCCGCCAGGCAGTGTCTCCGGTCATTGGAGAGGGGCAGTTGGGAAGGACCCCCACCCATGTCCACGTGGTGACTTGGTAGCGCAAGAGGTGTCCACACAGGGGCTCCAAGTGCCCAGCACGAGCACAGCCGCGCCCTGTCCTTGGCAGCGGGGACCCCCACATACACACCTTCACAGGAAGACCACTGCAGACGGTGAGGGCCAGGGGCCAGGGACCCTCTGGAGAAACCTCACCCAGGCCAGGGGGCCAGCGTGGGGTATGAGCCTTGGGGCAGCAGCGCTGAGCTGGAGCTGGCTCAGATAGCCTCAGGGTCCCTGGGGAGGAACCGGCCCAGGCCAGTCTGGAAGCTGGACGTTGGATCTGTGTGCAGGCAGTGCCCCCTGGCGGCGGAAAGGGGAGCAGCCGGCCGACTCGAGGGCCGTGGGTCCAGGGCACAGTGGGGTCTCTGTGGCAAACGTGGGGGAAGAGCCTCCCCTTCTGAGAGTGCTCTGCACGGTTGGGTCCTGCTTCACAGGTACGTCGGCCCTGTCAGGAAGGGGAGGGTGGCACCCGCACCCCTTTCCTCTACTGAGGGTAGAGGGCAGAGGCTAAGATCCCCCCACCCAAGCCCCTGTCTCTGCCCGTGGGACACTGATACTGCAGCACAGAAAATGGCCACCAGGTGGTGCCCACGCATTAAAGATGTGAGGGACGGACTGGGGACAGTGGGACACGGGTGGGGGCGTGCTACTGAGGAGAGGTGGTCCATCACTGCTCAGATCTGTCCACAGAAACCAGGGCCTCCCTCCATGGCCACCAGGGACCCTACATCTGGGCGTCCCCACCACAGCGACCCGGTGGTAGAAGCTCTGGGCTCTGGGGGTGCAGACACCACCTGCTCCCACAGCACCCTAAGCTCCAGACAACACACTCCAGACCCCGACAATAAGAGCTGTCACTGCCCATCGGCCAGAGGCAGCCCG
>NW_022111317.1:109509-115946 GCF_000313985.2 Echinops telfairi | reverse complement strand
CACACACACACACACACGAGAGACACCACACACACACACACACACACACACACACGAGAGACACCACACACACGAAAGACACCACACACACACACACACACACGAAGCCCCTGGCAAGGGCAGCCTACACAGAACATCACACCAGGGCACTGGGCTGCTCACCCGAGGTCAGAAGTTCAAACCCAGCAGCAGCTCTGAGGGAGAAAGAGGAGGCTTCCTACTCCTGTAAAGAGTTACAGCCTCAGACACCCACAGGGGCCCTTCTGCTCCGTCCTACGGGGTCACCACAGTGGACGGGAGGGGTGTGGCATCGAGGACAGGGTACCCCACGAGAGGAAACGGACTCCCAGGGCTGGCAGTCGCAGGGGTGCAAGAACAGAAGAAGGGGCAGTCGCAGGCTGTGGGTGGACTGGTGTGCAAATGGCCATGAAAGGGAAGGCCATCTGGGGTCAGAGAGGAGGAGGAGGAGGAGGAGCGAGGTGGCCGCTGTCCGTTCCGATCGCTAGAACCCCTCACACAACAGACGAAACCCTGCCGGCCCTGCGCCGGCCTCACCACGGGCCCTCAGCCTGAGCCCATGGCTGCAACCGCGGTGTGCCTGCGGCTCCTCCACCTTCCTCATGTTCACAGCCCCTCAGCGCAATCCAGGGACACAAACCCTCTCCGATTCTCAAGAAGGAGCTTGGCGAGAAGGAAAGGGGCCCACGAGCTGGATGGGGGCGCAACTGCTCAGGGGCAGGGGACTCAGATGGAATGAGAAGACAACCGCGTTCCCCTGTCAGCTTGGGAGCCCGCCCACCGCACACACACTCACACACACACGCACACACATACACACATAGGCAGACACACATATGCACAGACACACGCGCACACACAGACACACACACAGGCACGCGTGCACATCTGAGACCCCCGGGCTTCCTTCTACTGGGCACCGGGCCTGACTCGGGCCACCGCCTACCACTGAAGAAATCGCCGTGGTAGGTGGAGGTGGGGTGGGGGGCGGCGGGGGCCTGTGTGCACTGTGCAGAGGGGACACACATGTCCCCAAGAAAATGCCATCTGCATACCAGTCAAGTTGTGCCCCCCAGAGAGGGTGTTCCAGCGAGCTCCAGCCTCGGCCCTGTGCTCGGCAGCGGGGAGAGGACTTAGTCCGGGGCGGGGGCTGTGAAGGCATACAGTAAGCCGGTCGCTGACAGACCCCAGCATGTGAGGCTCCCAGGAAGCTGCGTGCCCAGACGATGGTCACACGTGGTCACCAAGGCTGCGGGCAGTGGGCGCGGGGCGTCTGGCCACAGGGCCCCACATGCACCTGGAACAAGGGCCTTCCCCCTTTGTTTTGCTGCCCCTCAGGGACAGGGCTTGATCACTGGAAATTCATTCCACCGACAGGCTGTCCTGAGGGCCCTGTGCAGATGGGGAGCCCCCCGCCCCCGGGAGGGAGTTCCTGGGAGGGATAGCAGGACACTAAGAAGTCCAGACAGCCCTGCCCAGTGACTGTCCCCAGCCACTGGGGTGGACCCAGTCCATCGAGGAGGCCTGTAGATCCCCTCCTCACAGCACTCGCCAAGAAGCCCCAGACTGCCCCATCCATGCTCCCCTGGGCACATATGTCCCCGCCAGCCAGCCACGGGCTCTCCTCCCTGCCCTGGGGATGTCGCTGGGCCCAGGGGGTCCCCGCACCTCCAGTCCCAGGGCTAGCCGCCAGCCAGCAGAGGCCATGGGCTAAGGACAGCTGGGATGTCCCCAGACAGGCAGGGACTGGGCAATACTGCCCACCCTCAGACCCAGCTTCTGGAGAGGTGAGCGCCCCGGTCAGCACTAGGTCCCCACGCCCCGGCAGCCCCCACGTACCATCCAGAAGAGGGTCCCGGTGGCCAGCGCGGCATACTGCTCGATGGTGGAGAGCACACTGAAGACGAGGCAGACCAGCACAATGAGGAAGCTGCAAGAGAAGGCCACGGTCACCCCCGGTCACCCGGCCCCCGCCCCGAGTCAGGGGACCCCCTTCTGGTCCAGGTGCGGGGCTAAGCCAGAAAGGGGGTGCGTGCTGAGGCGGGTGGGGGCCCAGCAGGAGGTGCCGGCTACACAGAGCAGGCAGCTACAGCATCTCCCGGACCACAAGCCTCTCCCCCTGCAGGTGGATATGGGCTGGGGGTGTCATGGGGCTCACAGCCGAGGAGGTGCTCACAGCTGCAGCTTGCACCCCAATAGGGCAGTCATCACAAAACACTGCAGGGGCCTGGTGGGATAGAAGCTGCCGCCTGGGCTGAGTTCCCTGACATCACCCGTGGGGGCTGGGGGCCCTGATGTCTGCACCGGCACTGGGGTGTCACCGAGTGACTGTGGCCCACCAGGAGTGCCTGGGGGGGTCAGTTGCCGACATGAGCAAGGTTCTGGTCCCCACCGCCCCTCACAGCCCAGGCCCCCTCTGAATGTGTGCACCCAGAAGCAGACGGAGGGGTGGCTCCTTCCTCAGATCATGGGGCCCCTAGCAGGGCTTCAGCCCCCGTGTCCCGGGGCAGGGTGGCTCCCAGTTGGGCAGCACAGGGTTGCCAGGTCCCCAAACCCAGGGCAGCAGGATGTATAGTACACCTAGGAGGAAAAGTTTGGAGATGGTGCCCCTGCCCCCACATCCCCCTTTACCGCCCCCTCCTGCCCCCCTCTGTCCCCAGCACAATGCTCAACCCACCCATCCCTCTGCAATGCCCATGGGCTCCTGCTCACCCCCAGCCAGAGCCCCCATCCACAAGGGATAGCCATTCTGCTGCCCCTTGGACCCAGCCTGCAAGAGCCTGGCGGGCCAGCACCGGGGAAGGCTGCCCCTGTCTCAGCCCCCTGGGGGAGCCCCTGCCCCAGAAGCCCCCTGATCAGGAAGACAAAAGCTAGGGGCATAAGGAGGAGCCCAGGAGAACAGCACTGTGGCCTCGAGGGGAGGGTCCGCAGCAGGCCTGGCCCTGTCCCTGCGGCCAGTCCCAGCCGCGCCCAGAATGCGCCCTGGTCTGTTGGTTTCCATGGCCTGGAGCAGAAAGGGGATTAGGGTGGCAGGCTGAGCCAAAAGGAAGCAGGACAGGTGCCAGCCCGGGCAGCAGACACAAGGGCGCCCGGCTGGCTGGCCTCAGTTTCCCCATGGCCATGAGATGGACCCTGAGGGGTGGGTGCTCCTGTGACAATGGAAGCACTGTTCCCACCTCATCAACTAAGCAGGCCCTTTCTTCCCGCAACAGGAAGTACCCAGACCTCCCCGCTGGCCACAGCCTGCAGCAGCCCAGCCAGCTGACCACACGAGTGTCCCCACCCCCAAGACCCCAAGAGGTGCGGCACCAGGGCCCTGCTGACCTCACATGGGCTGCGGGCTGAAATAAAGGCTCCAAGGGCCCGCGGTCCCCCGAGGTGACACACTGATCAACTGAGAGTCCAGCCGGCAGGGGAGAGTCGGGGTGTGGCTGCCCTCCCCCGGCTCTCTTCACCAGCCCCCTAGAGGCCAGGCTGAGCAGGGGGCCAGGCCCACACCCCTAGGGGCCCCAGAAAGAGGACATGCCTGCCCTGCACACACTCCGTCTTCGGCCCCCAGCCCCAGGGTTGCAGGCCCCCTTCTTTCCACAACCTGCCCACCCTGGCCTGCCGCTACCCAGACTCTCACAGGCTCCCCCCAGCCAGGCCCATGGGTCTCAGGTCCTGCCATGCACCCCCACCCTTTGGAGGTGAAAGGGCGGCTGTCACAGGGAGAATTGTGCCCCTACCCCCCCTACCACCACCATCACCCCTGAAGCTACGTGGAATTCCTGGCCTGGCACCTGAGAAGAGGCCCTGTTGGAAATGGGAGCGTGGGTGGTTGTTCTCTTGTTAAGGGCGCCCTGGCAGGCCAGCGGCTTAAACACCCGGCTGGAACCTCAAGCCGGGTGTTCCAGCCCACCAGCCGCGCTGTGGGAGAAAGAGAGGCTGTCCATTCTCTCTAAGGCGGACCATCTTTGGGGAGACCCTGACTCTATGGCTGTGGGTTTGGGGCTTGTCTTGTCAGGAAGAGCAAGCTGCTTGCCCTGGGCCCCCCAGGGAGGTGGGGGGGGGCAGATAAAGGTCTTGGGCCTCTGCAGGGCCACCACCCCTCCCCCAGGAGTAGGGAAACCAAGGTTGGGCAGAGCTGGGCATGGTGGCAGGGCAGGGGCAGGGAGGATATCCACACCCACCTCTGCCCACCCGCCTTCCCCGGGGAGGGCACACCGGGTGGAGCACAGTGCCAGGCTAGGCACAATGCCTGCTTGTTCCCACTGACCGCAGGCCGGCCCTGAAGGACACCGGGGCCCTGTTGGGCATCCTTTCAGCTCCTGTACCCGCCAGGTGACCCAGGGCCAGCGGGAGTCCTACCCAGCCAGGTCCCAGCACAGCAGGGGCTGCCGGGGAGCAAGGGGTGGGAGGCACGCCACTCTCGAGGTTCCAACAACCCCCACCCCAGGCCCCCTGGAGTGAGCTGGGACCCAGACTGTGGCGCCCCTCTGGAAACGTCCCGGGGGGCTTTCCTGTCCAAACCTGGGCAGTATAGTCAAGGAACGCTGCTGGCCTACCCCGTGGGGGACAGGGGTGTCAGGGCTGGTCCCCGATGGGGGCTGAGTTGGGTTGGGTACTTTCAGCCTGCTCTGACTCACAGCAGGTGCAGCCCCCACCCACCCCTCGACCCCCTCACAATTGTCCTCCTGTTTCATTCAGTCCACCGTCCGAGCCGCTGTGTCCTTTCACCATGCAGCTCAGAGCCGCAAGCTGATGTCTCCCTAGCATCTGTGGGCACTGCCAGCGGAATCCTGAGGTGCCCTGCCCACAATCCCAGAAAGGAGACCCCAGAGCCCTGGGCAAGGGCAGGGCCAGGTGGCAGGCTACCCACCCACTCACTGCTGGGGGCTAAGCCATACCCAAGGGTCCTGGAGGCAGCCCCGCCGTGTTGTAGACGAACCAGCACGGGTCAGCCTGCAGGTGGAGGAGACGCCCAGACCACACCAACACCAACATCCACCTGGGCACCAACGTAGCCGCTGACACTCAGGTGCAGGGACCTCGCTGCATGCACCCGAGGCGAGGACTACCCGGGTCGTGTGCCACGCAGCAAGCCAGCCCTTCCTGGCCCTAGCACAGCCACCGTCCACACGGTGACCACCCCACGGCCAACCTGTCTCCTCCCCACTGCGCTGCCGCCCCCACAGGGCTGCACAATCAGGCCTGACCCGCGAGGGCCAGGGGGTGACCTCGGATGCCAACTTCCCGGCCAGCTTGCATCCTGCCTCCTCCAACTCGGAAACTCACTTCCGTGGGAGGGTCACACAGCCACTGTCCCGGCCCCCAGGTGCTGCCAGCAGCTGAGCCAGCTGGTCTGGCTTCTGCCCCCATTGTCTCGGGAGGCTCAGGGCGGACCCCCTTTAACAGCTGCCTGGGAGGCCCGGCTGATGCAGCTCCTAACTGGGATCAGGTGGGCCCAGACCAGGACCTCTCCCCTACTCCCCGCCCTCCACAGCACACTCCCGGGGGACACTCCGTCCCCCCAACAAGCCAGCGCTGTGGACGTCGGTGCCCCCCCAGTGAGAGGCCTGGTGCTTTGCTACCTTTGTGGGGAGGTGACCCATGCATTCCCCGAGAGGCTCAGAGAGGGGGCTCCCCATCAGATGGATACCAGGTGACAGTGTTGGGGTTGACACCCCAGGGCAGCTGCCCTTCAGCACCCACAGGGACTGCTCGTGGGGTAGGAGTCGGGTGAGGTGCGTCCCTTCTCTGGGCCCTCACCGCCACCCCCTCCCGGCATCCACTGGAATTTCCCTGCCTTCCCTGCTGCAGGAAAACCCCATCCCCCAGCCTGGTGCCTGAAAAGAGCGAGCCTGCTGCCCGGCCTCCCCCTCAGGCCCCGGCCACGGGGCAACTGCAGCCCACTGCCACCTGCCGGACAGAGACTGTTCAGGGCGGACGAAGCTCAGAGTGGCTCTCGGCCACCCCTCCCATACCTGCCATGGTGGGTGGACAGCTCCGGCCAGGGAGGCCCCTCCGATTGGGACTGAAGTGAGGGTGGGGGCATCACATGTGGGACCCCACCCAAGGTGTCTGTGCCAAGTAGCCTTGGGCAGGTGGGAGGAGCAAGCGAGTGTGTCTGTCTGTGTGTCTCTGTGTCTGTGTGTGTGTGTGTGTGTGTCTGTGTGTGTGCATCTTTATATGCATGTCTCTGTGTGTGTCTATTTGTCTGTATCTGTGTATCTATATCTTTAGATGTGTGTCTGTCTGTATCTGTGTGTCCCTGTATCGGTATGTGTGGGTCTGTATCTGTGTTTGTGTGCATACCTGCATGTGTGTGCGTGTGTATCCTGCGCGTGTCTGTAAGCAGTTCCTGTGGTGTCAGGCAGGAGGGGAGCTGCCCACGTGCACACGTCAGGCTGTGAAAGTGCCGCAGGCTCGGGACACAG
>NW_022111317.1:96688-108690 GCF_000313985.2 Echinops telfairi | reverse complement strand
GGTGGCGTGTCTCTTGAAGCTTGTCCCCACTTCTGAAAGCCCCTCCTCACATCTAGCGTAAGGCTCTCACCCTGCTGTGAGGTCCCAGCATAACACCCAGGCTTTGGCCCCACAACTGGGGGCATGTGGGGCCCCTGTCGAGTCTCTTGGAACCCCAGGTTCCCCACCAGGCAGCCAGTCTGACCTGTCTGCAGGGTGGGGGTGGGCAGAGCTGGCCCACAGGAGGGGCCAGAGCCCAGGAGGCCGAGGGATCTCATGGCCGTGGACACAACAGCTGGTCTCCAGGAGTCACCTGCCCAAGAGCCACAGGGAGGGGCCAGCACGGGGGTCCTTCTCTTCCGCTGCTCAGGGTGCTGCACACCCGCCCCCCCCAGCTCATGACCACCATGTCCCTCATAGACACAGCCTCTGCATGGGTGTGTCACCCCCAAGAGCAGGAGGCAGCAGCCCGGGGGGGCTCCAGGCCCCGACTGCTGGGCAGAGCCTCCAGCTCAGCTGCTGCCTCCTCTGGGAGGTGGGGGCTGGCTGTGTGTGAGTCCTCCCTCATAGGCTCCGAGCGCCAGGGCTTCCACGAACCCAAGTGGTCCCTCAGGCCTAGAGGAAGGAACCCTGACTGCTGGACCACCCCACATTCCCCTGTCCCCCCATCCCTCCGTCCCCATGTCCCCACATCCCCCCATCCCCACGTTCTCCTGTCCCCACATCCATGTCCCTGTAGCCCAACGACCACCTCCAGCGAGCCCTCAGGCATCCTTGGCACTCAGAACATTGTGCCTGCTCTGTGCCCCGGAGCATCTCCAGGTGCAGAGAAACGGGGAGCTGCCTGTTGACCTCAGACTGCATCCCTGCTGCCCATGACCTGGCCAGGAAGAGCCGCTTCCTGTCTGCAGCCCAGAATAGCCGGCACATCCTCCCAGCCTCCCCACTCTTCCCACGACCAGACACCCCGTCACTGTCACCGAGGGATCCAGCAGGGCCCAGCCCCACCCCGACCCAGACTCATGCAGGGATGAGAGCCCGCCTGCCAATGGGCCCAGAGGGGCTGGACACCCAGCTGCTCCTCCTCTGTGGCCGGCTTCCCTTCGGCCCACCTCGTCCTATGCCCACCACCCCATGCGCTCCGGCCAACATGGCTGCGTGGCCCCATCGGGCCCTCCCTGAACTCCTGCCTGGGGTTCCCTGGCCCCGGATCGCGTGTCTCCTGCCTGCTCATCTGGCCACCACCTTCAGAAAAACACATTCCAAATGCGGGGAGTGGGGAGTCCTAATCCCGTTGGAGGAGATCCCAGCATCTTCCCGTCTCCTAAATGGACCAGGTGCCCAAGCAAATGGCCGAACATTAGCGTCCACTTTTGTGGTAGTTACATCATCTGATGTCAACTGGAGACTATTAAGAGTGAAGGGGTGGAGTTTAGCCTGTCAATCAAATGACAATCTCATTTGGAGGTGCTGAGGAGGTAAACAGCTCACTGCAGGTGGGACACGCACGCCCACTCCCTGAAAGGCATTCCTGTTGACAAGCCACATGGAGCTGTGCGGTCGGAGCCAGAGCCCTGGAGCTGGAGGAGCCACATGGAGACCCACGCCAGCACTGAGGTGCTTCCACTGCCACCGAATCCACAAGACGTTCCACCCACTGGCCTGTGATCTTCCTGCATTCGGAGTCATTGCATGACGGCATGAGTCTGAAGAGGAATTTATCCACTGGTATCAGACATATGGGCTAAGATCAGACTGATGGACGTGATGTGAACTGGGCTAGGGTGTTTTCTTAATGTACAATTGCTCTTGGATATGAAGTTCTCTCTCACACACACCAGTCTCCCTGCATTGATTCCTCTAATCAACCTGGACTAACACACTTCTAACCTCCCCTGCCCGCCGGCCCTCCAGCAAATGTGGAGGTCTATGGAGGTGGTGCTGTCACCTCACCCACTCCAGCCCCCCTCGCCCCACCCTCCGTGGAGAGCCAGAGGAACTTAGGAAACAGCAGGAAGTGGGGTGCACCGCAACAACCCAGGGACTGGGGGCCAGGTGGTGTGAGGAGCCAGGGAATTGGTTCCAACTCTCACAGTGAGGCAACACACGGCAGACGGAGCCACCGCCGGCCGGGGCCAGCCCACCGTCACCTGTGCCTGAGCCATCCACTCTTTGAAGTCTTCCTCTTTACACACACACACACACACACACACACACACTTTACCAAGCACGATGTCCTCCTCCAGGGCCGGGTCCTCCTGACAACGTGTCCGAAGCAGCTGAGATGCAGTCTCGCCGCCCTGGCCGCGCAGGAGCGTCCTGGCCGCGCTCCTTCCAGGACAGACTGTTTCAGTGCCTTTGTCCGGGATGGACTTCCATCCCTGCCTCACACCGTGCACAGCGGTGAACTCCAGTGGACGAAGGCACTGGGTGTGGAGCACGAAGATAGCACGTGAGCCTCCCTGAACCTGTGTGTGTGTGTGTGTGTGTGTGTGTGTGTGTGTGTGTGTGTGTGTGTGTGTGTTGGGGCGAGGGGCTCTACCCTGGGCTTAGACTGCTCACAGGAGCCGTGTCTGAGGTGACCTATTCCTCCCAGTCTCTCTCACACACACACACACACACACAGAGTGCAAGTGGATAGGAGGTTCCCCTCGGTCTTCGTAATGAGAACACGGGACACGTGTCTCCTGGTCACTGAGGAGAGGCTGCTGTCCCCCTGGGAGAAGATACTCCCAACATGCACCTCACCGGCCAGGGACTGATGGAACCATCTTAAAGTGAAGGGACTCGGTTAAGACTCCATGCAGACATTAGAGGAGGGTGTGTGCACCTGCACGTGTGTGCACGTGTGGACGTGTACAAGCGCGTGCCTGTGCATGTGTGCATGCATGCATGTGCACACATGTGCGCGTGCATGTCTGTGCATGTGCGTGTTTGTGCATGTGCACGTGTGATTTCTCCCAGGAGCTGCCTGAGCCACAGACCAAACAACAACCCACAGTGGCCCTGCAGGACAGGGCAGCACCGGCCCTATGGGTTTCTGACACTGTTGCCATGGAAGGGAGTCAAAAGCCCCATCTTTCCCCGAGGAGCCGCTGGTGATTTGAACTGCCGACCTCGCGTATCCAAGGACTGTGACGCATCCCCACTGCCCAGCAGGGCTCCTTCTCTAGGGACCAGAAGGCTGTGA
Source organism: Echinops telfairi (assembly GCF_000313985.2). Classification (NCBI taxonomy): domain Eukaryota; kingdom Metazoa; phylum Chordata; class Mammalia; order Afrosoricida; family Tenrecidae; genus Echinops; species Echinops telfairi. The sequence continues at coordinate 105,521 of NW_022111317.1, read as the reverse complement.
GCAAGCACAGCGAGAAGGGGCAGAGCTTCCTGGACCAGGGCCCCATGGTCAGCAGAACCCCCCCCCACACACACACACACATCCCAGGGTGGCCACGGTGACAGCCAGGCCCCACAGTGGGCGCGGCTGATCTGACACAGCAATGACCTCGCTCGCTGACCACCAGGCCTAGGTTGCAAGGACGAGCAGGAGTCACTGTCCCCAGCCAGACCCCCAGCTGGGCCTCTGCCACCACCAGACAGGCCAGTCGCTGGAAGCCCCCAGGGCCTCTCCGGGACAACACCCTCCCCCTGCTGTGACCGTGCCAGCCCGGGACACCCTACGGGGCTTCGCTACGCTCACAGGGGCTCCCCAGGAGTGAAAGTCCGACTGCATGCCGAATGTGTGCTTTGGCAGGGGTGGAGAGGGTGCTGGCGGTCCCCGGTTGCAGTCAATAACCGCACTCGGCCCCTAACGGAAAGGTTGGCGGTTCTGACCCACCATCTGCTCCTCGGGAGGAGAGCACCGGCGCTCTGGTCCCAGGGAGATGGCGCAGCCTTGGGACTGGAAATGGCTGCTCCGCTCTGCCCCTCCCCCCCAGAGCGGCTGGGCGGAGGCAGAAGCAACTGGGGGGGCTCCCCACCACACGTGGGCCTCGGACAGCCGCCCCGGGGTTGTGGGGAAACTGCACAGCTTCAGAGAGGGTGCAAGGAAAACGGGTGGGGAGGATGGCTGGGGAGGGGTCTGCCGAACTCACAGGCCCTCCTGCGAGGGCAGCCCTGGGAAATCGCCCAGTTCCGGGCATGGGAGGAGGGGCCGGAGGGCTCACACTGCAGCGCTATTTATAAGCGAAGAGGAAGTCACTCCCTGTCCGCAGGAGAGACTGCGTCCACGGTGTCACAGCCAGCAGCACCCCGGGGTCTGTGGGGCCAGGCGCCTGGCGGGAAGCGGAGCGCAGGGGCTACGTCAGGAGACGCTCCAGACAGGTTTAAGGACACGGGACGCAGGTGATTCTGGCCCCTCCCCTTGTTGCTGTGAGCGACCCCAAAGAGACAGAACGCAGGTCAGGCCGCCGTGTGCACCTGCTGAGCTGCCACCAACCCCAGCTCACCCCAAAACCAGTGCACCCACTTCTCACAGCCACCCCCGCAGGGAAGCCACTCTCTGCCCTCTTCCCCCACTTCCCAGGGGGAGGAAATTGAGGTACAAGCGGAGTGTACCCCCAGCCACACAGCTTGGAGAGGGGCAGGCCTGGCTGTGGCCCTGAGACTCACCAGGGTGCCACGCATGGGCGCACACAGGCCACCCATGCGAGGGGTGTCCCCCCAGGACTTTCCGAAGCTCGCGTGTCTGGTGCGGTGCCGTTGGGCCAGCTGCCTGCTCACAGCAGGCACCAGGTCTGCGCCCACGGCTGCTGCCTCCCTGTCGCCCCCTCCTGGGGGTCCTCCTGTGTCACTGCCCTTCTCCTTGACCTTGACCGAGCACGATGCCCCTCGCCAGGACTGGTCCTACATTCAAGCTCTCCCCAGTGGTCTTCTGTGCCCTACGAACACGTGCTGCGAATCCTCACCCAGCGGGTGCGCCCACCCCCCCCCCAAGGGGCTTCTTCTGCTGGTGCACTGGGAGTGTTTGTACCATCTCTCTGACACATGGATGGCACACATGCAAATGGAGGTGGGGGCGGGCAGAGATGGGAAAGGAGGCCGCCAGGAGCCACGGGGCAGAAGCTCGGAAGTGACCACCTCCCCCAGACCAGGGCCCTGAATCCTGACTTCGTGTCCTCTAGACTATGAGGCAACAACACTGCTCTGTGGTGAAGGCCCTCAGGGGGCCTTTGCTCCTGTCCCACCTGCACAGAACTCGGACACCCCACACACAAATGGACCGGAAATGCCCCGCCTGCCCCCTCCCCCAGCAGACCACCCCGCCTGGGTGGTGGTGCAATGACCTTAATCGTTTCTGCGCCAAGCATCCACGTGACCTGTGACGACCAATCCTGAGCTAAAGGCCTCCTCTCAACACCATGTCCACCGGTGGAGGTGGCTTTTCATCCCGGGAAGATACGTGGCCTGGAGACGCACACGGCCGTACATGCACGAGCTGGGAATAGGGCAGAACAAAGGGGGGCAGTTGCCCTTGAGCTGCGGTGCTGGAGGAGGACACTGAAAGGTACCCCGATGGACGATGGACGTGTGAGTCCAGGTGGACTAGAGAAACAAATGCACAGACACTCCTAATGTGTGTGAGAAAGAGCTTTCTATCAAAGAGCAACTGCATATCAAGAAAACAGCCCAGCCCAGTCCAGATCAAGTCCGTAAGTCTGATATTAGCCCATATGTCCCAAACCGGTCTATAAATTCCTTTCAGACTCACACAACACGTGCAATGACGCTGAATGCAGAATGATCACAGGTCAGTGGAAAGCCTTGTGGATCCAGTGGCGGTGGAGGCATCTCATTGCTGGCGTGGGTCTCCACGTGGCTCCTCCAGCTCCAGGGCTCTGGCTACATGTGGCTTGTCAGCAGGAAGATGAAGCAGAGAGAGTGGATCTGGCCTCCAGGGAGCTATTTAGCTCCATAGCACCTCCAGATGAGGTCATCCAGCTGCGACCTGATTGTTAGGTAAACTCCACCCCTTCGCTCTCAATAGTCTCCAGTTGACACCAGATGACATCACTGCCCCAGAGGCCAGAAGCACCCACACACCTGTCTCGAAAGTTCACTCGGGATGGGGAGGGGTCATCTCACGGACGCTGGCCGTGTGGTCAGGAGAGACCGGGCCTTGGAGAAGGACACTTGGTAAAGCAAAGGGGAAGGCCCTGGAGGAGATGGACGGAGGGACGGACACCATGGCTGCAGCCACGGGCTCGGGCACGGGACCAGTTGTGAGGATGGTGCCGGGCCGGGCAGTGTTTCTTTCCTTTGTGCGTGGCGGCGTCAAAGTGAGTCAGAACCCACGGGCCGGCCCCCGACAAGAAGACACAGTGAGGTGTGGTGCGGTGTGGAGGCTGCTGGCAGCTTCTCCCCCGCCCAGCGCGTATTCTTAAAATGACGACGGCCCCTTCCGGACAGGACCACAGAACCCGGGGGTCCACCCCGAGACAGGGAGCGCGCCCGCAGCGCAGGCCCGACACCATCACCGACCCCAACAATAGTCCCCGGGCCCTTTTAATTAAGGGGCGTGGCGGTGGACAACTTCTGACCTCCTCTGGCTTCCCTGTTGCCCCCCTGGGAAGGGGTTAGGGACCCCTCTGCAATCCATCCTTCCTCATCCATCTGACGCCAACCGTGAGTCCCCTCCGCTCTGCGTCCCACGCCGGGCTCCATGGTTCTTGCAAGGACCACACAGAATTCACGGACAACACTTACGGGGAAGGAGGGGGCGTACTAGGGAAATTAGTGCTGGGGGAGCTGTGGTCCAGAGGTCAAAAGACAAGGGGCGTCGGTAGGTCTGCGGCACCGGCCCCCTTCAGAGGCCCGACAAGCACAGAGGTGACTGAGGACTCCGGTGCGGCTGACACGAGGCAGGTGTCCTCCATCGCCTCCCACGCGTGCGACAGGTGCATTGAACAAGGCCGACCGAGAAGAGTGGACGCACTTGAGTGGTGGCGCTGCACACGGCCGGACTGCAAGCTCAGACTGACCTATCCAGCCAGGACGCTCTTTAGAGGCCAGCGTGGCAAGGCCGTCTCAGTCTCACGGACACTGGCCGTGTGGTCAGGAGAGACCCGGCCCTGGAGGACAGCGTGCTTGGGAAAGCAGAGGGGCGGCGAGAACGAGGAAGACCCTCAAGCACATGGACGGACACCGCGGCTGCCACCGCGGCTCGGTGCAGGACCGGGCGGTGTTTCCTTCTCGATGGTGCCTCGCCACAAAACCACCACGTCATCAGGGACGTCAGCGCCATTGGCCACCTCACCCAGCAGCCCAGGCCCTCTCCGGTTCTCAGCTTCTCCGTCACACAGCCCCGTGGTCTTTGTTTCTATGGACCAGGAAGCCAGCCTGCCCGCCACTCTGTCCCACAGTCCCATCTGCTCAGGTCAGACGAGGCGAAGGTGCCCATTGTCTCGGCCGCTCCTCTGAGTCCCCGTGCCACAGGGTGAGACGCCCCGGGTCTCGGCAGCCTCCCCTTCACACACAGGTAGTCCAGCAGCCGGGCTCTGCTCTGAGCCAGACTCTCTCCACCGCCCCCCTTCCCACGCCGATGCTGTTTTCGTTGTCAGGTGTTGTCTAGTTGGTTCTGACTGGCTCCAAGTGCAGCGGAAGAAGACACCGCCGGTCCTGCACCGTCCTCCCGCGGTCCTTAGGTCTGAGCCGGGGCTGCAGCCTCTGGGTCTGTCCTTGTCCTGCAGGGCCTTCCTCTTTGCGGCGGCCCCTCTACGTTGCCGTGCATGATGTCCTCCTCCAGGGACTGGTCTCCCCTGACATGTCCCACGTATGGACAGCAGCAAACGTTGTATTTATTCGTGGGGAGAACTATCTATGTCTACACACGAAATAACAGACGGCGGAGAGACCTGAGCAAGAGGGGAATTCCAGGGTGCTTCTTTGCGCTCGGGAGGAAACTACATGAATCAGGGGGCAGTCGTGTGAACAGAACAGGGAATTCTGTGTGGTTTACAGTCAGGAAAGACATGCACCAGGGTCGTAGCCTCTCACCGTACTTATACCGCCGGTGGGCTGAGCAAATCCTCAGAGGAGCCGGCTTCTAAGAGGAGGAGTGTGGCGCCAGGACTGGAGGAAGGCTTAGTGACCACCTGCGGGGTGCGGAGGACACCGCCTGCTCGCTGAAGGTGAGGCACTTGCTGATGAAGGTCAAGGAGCTCAGCCTTCAGTGTGGACAACGACTCCGTGTAAAGGACCCGGGCCCTCACGCCGGCCCAACAGGTGGCGTCATGACAGATGGAGAAAAGGTGGAAGTTCTCTTCCTTGGGTCTATAATCCCTGCTCACGGAAGCAGCAGTCAAGATCAAAGGACACACGACCTTGGGTCAGTCTGCTGCCCAAGACCTCTGTACAGCTGAGAAGCAGGGAGGGCACTCGGAGGACAAAGGTGCTCTTGACCCGCGTCAGGGTGTTTTCCACCTCTTCCTACGCGTGTGACAGTTGGGCACGGAGTAGGGGAGACCAGAGAAGAATCGATGTGTTTGAGAGTTCTATTGCTGAGCTGTCACCACGCACAGCACGCACACACACGCACACGTGCACACATACACACATGTATACACATGTCCATGCACACACGCACACATACACATAAACGTATACACATGTTCATGCACACATACGTACATGTATACACATGTTCACACACATGCACATACCCACATCCACACATGGACACACGCGCACATGCATATATATGCACATACAGGCAAACACAAGCGTGGGCAGGCACGGACTCTTGTCCAGGCGAGCCCCCACCCCCACCCCCACCTGCACGTTGTCTGCGGTTGTTGCCGTCTGTCCGTCATCTCATCGACATGCCCTGTATCTGCCCCGTGCGCGTGACGGATCCGTATCTCCTGGGGGCCTCTGCCAGGGCTCTGCGCACGTCAGCACCGTGTTGATATTCCGCACCGGGCAGCCTGCCCGGCGGAGCTCCGCACCCAGCTGACCCTGAGGCCGGGCCGGGATGGCCCTCCCCGGCCAGAAGCTTCTCGGCAGCTGGCACCTGGCTCGGCAAGTCCTTCTCCGTCACCCCACGCCCGAGTTTCAGGTACAGGAGGGGGATGTGCTACAGGGCTGGGGCACAACCAGCCTCCCCACCTCCATCACCCTGGGCCAGGAGGGCTCTGCCAGGCACTCCCCAGTGCTCACCTGGCCTTCGGGCACATCCTGAGTCAGCCCAGACCCTCCAGGCTCCCTGCGCTCAGCCCGTGCCCACCAACGATCTCACAAAACACAAACTCACTGCCATCTAGCCACAGCAGCTTACAGGACAGGGGAGAGCCACCCCTGTGGGCCTTCAGACACGGTGGCTCTTTATGGGAGCAGAAAGGCTCCTCATCTTGCTGGTGAGGATAACGGAATCAGAAAGCCCACCACACAGTGCTGGCGAGGAGGTGGCGGAACTGGGACGCTCTGGCCCACTGCTGGCGAGGACGCAGACGACGCCACCCCTCCAGAAAACAGCTTTGCCAGTTGCCTACATGGTCACGCCCACGCCTGTCCCCCCAAAGCCTTTAAGGTCCACAGCTAGGCAAAGATCTGCATGCACAGCAGTCCACGGTCTGGCAGCCTGGCAGCTCTGTGCCCTCCTCTCACCTCCCAGCCACACGCCTGGGAGCTGGGGGCCACAGAGGCAAAGCTTACCCTGGGGTGCCTTGTGGGGGGCCTGGGGGCACAGGGAAGGGAGGGGCAGGTGAGCGGTCAAGTCCTCTCTGGGTACGCCTGAGGCCAGGCTGGTCCCCTGAGGGCGGGCAGCAGGCACACACTGGCAGCAGGCGCGGTCTCAGCTGCATGGGCGCCGTGCAGCCAAGAGACTGAGTCGCAGAGGCAGGCGGGGGCTCACAATGCTGACCCTGGTGGCCTCCCATGGGGCTGAGTTCCCCTGGGCCCAGAGCCCCCAAAGGCAGACTGGGCACACAGTGGCCCAGGGATGCAAGGCCTCCTGATTCCACAGACAAGACAAGCCTGCCCCTTCCCCCAAGAAGACCCGCTCAGAAACGGGGGCCCGAGGAGAAGCAGGACATCAGGGAGGGCCACGCCCAGCCAGGGGCCCAGGACCAACAGAGGCTGAGTCTACTGGGGGGCCAAGGCCAATGGAGATCAGGACTACTGGGGCGTCTCAGGACCAGTGGAGGCCCCAGAGCCAATGGGACTATTGGGGGCCAGGACCAATGGGGTTCAGGACCAGCAAACGGGTCAGCATTGGTTCCAGCACAGTCCTAGGTTTACTGTGAACCCCAATACGGACCCCAGGTTGGTATGGGCCTCAACACAGACCCTGAGTTGGCATGTGCTCCAGGAAGAACACCCCCCTTCTCCCAGGCCCCTGTGGTGGCCCCTCAAAGAAGGTTCCAGGTGCTGTGTGGGCGGAGCTGTCCTGCCTCCTCCCCCTGCCCCCTGGTACCTGTTAGGGTGACCTTGTTTGGAAGCAAGACCTTTACCAATGGAGTCAAGTTCACACGAGGGCTCACTGGATGGGGGGCCCTGTACCCCGGGGACGGGCACTCATGGGAGGGAGGAGCTTTTGGCTGGAGCTGGGCAAACTTGATTCAGATCTCCTTTCTGCTGTTTTCAGACCGCCGGGGCTGGGTCCCTTGTTAGGAGAAGCCCACCAGGTCCCCTACCTACTCTGGGCGGGAGGCACATGAGCTGAGTTAACACACAGGGAACAGGCCCCCCGCTCCCCCCACCTCCCCGCTCCCAGAGGGGTCTGAGAACACCATCGGATGCCAGGGTAGCGTGACTTGGAAGTGGCAGGTTGCCCGACAGCTCCGGCCTGATAACGGCGGGGAGGTGGGGCCATCCCGGCCCCTCCCATGCCCCTTTCCACACTTGCCAAGGACAAGCAGAACATTCCAGTGCCCGCCTGGGAGGTCCCTACCCCAAGGGAATGGGGTGGGGAGTGGAGCCTGACCCCCAGCAGTACCTGAAAGCCCCCTCATGGCCCTTACCTTTGCATGTCCCCGCCCTGCCAGGTAGGGTGGCTGAGGGTCACGCAAGGTCACAGTGGATTAAGGAAAGTCAGGGACCCCATTCCTGGAAGCAGCCCCTCCCACGGTGTCTCAGGTTCCAGAGCCTGGACTCCAGCCATATGCCCACACCCCTCAGCTCAGAAGCAACGGCATGCCTGGCTGTTCCTGCTGCCCGGCCCTGGCCTGCCCGCTGCCTCAGGCTCGCCCCACATCCTCTACCCACCTTAATAGCCTGGCCCATGCAGGGGCCCCCTGCTGCTCCCCACCACCCGCCCTCTGCTTTCTCCATGGCAGGGTCTCCTGGGCCCCCTAAGCTCCAGCCATGTCTGTTACTCCCCTCACACCCCCCAGGAGGGGTGGGGGCACCTGGCAGGTGGTCCAGTTCAGGAACCCTGTGCCCCCCACTCAGGCACAGTGAGGCTGAGGGCCATAGGTCTTGGTGGGACACGGGGGCTTGGGTAGCCATCACATGGGCCAGGGTCCACGCTGACCATGTGGCCCCAAAGCACCAGGCTGAGCCTTGGCCTTCTAGAACCCTAGCCTCGGCTGGCCCCCCTCAGGGGGGAACTCTAGGATGAAACCGGGCAGGAGAGGGGGAAGGGAGCTGAGACTCAGCCAGAGACTGCGGTGTGGGGGATGGGTCCAGTGACCTGCTGGCTGCCCTGCCTGCATGGACAAGGGGCACCATCGAAGGCCCCATCCTGACCTGCTCACGCAGACCATCCAGCTGCCTATCTGCCTCCCCACAGTGACCAGCAGCCCAGGGACAGCCATGGTCATCCCCAGCCCCACCCACTGGCCAGAGCCCAGACCCTGGAGGGTCCCACAGCCAGGGATGAAGGGTCCCAAAAAGACACAGGGCTTCTCCAGGTTGTCTCCTGAGTCTTGGGCTTTGGCCAAGTTGGGAAGGTCAGAGAAGGGCTTTCATCCTTTTATTTATCATCTATCATCCACAATCCACTCATCATCCATCCACTCATCATCCATCCATCCATCATCCTTCCATCATCCATCCATCATCCATCCATCCACTCATCCATCCATCCATCCATCCATCATCCATCCATCCATCATCCTTCCATCATCCATCCATTCATCCATCCATCCATCATCCTTCCATCATCCATCCATTCATCCATCCATCCACTCATCATCCATCCATTCATCATCCTTCCATCATCCATCCATTCATCATCCATCCATTCATCCATC
>NW_022111317.1:93337-96427 GCF_000313985.2 Echinops telfairi | reverse complement strand
CATCCATCCATCATCCATCCATCTCATCCATCCATCCATCATCCATCCATCCATCATCCATCCATCATCATCCATCCACTCATCATCCGTCCATTCATCATCCATCCATCATCCATCCATCCATTCATCATCCTTCCATCATCCTTCCATTCATCCATTCATCATCCATCCATCATCCGTCCATCCATTCATCATCCATCCATCTTCCTTCCATTCATCCATTCATCATCCATCCATCATCCGTCCATCCATTCATCATCCATCCATCTTCCTTCCATCCATCCATTCATCATCCATCCCTCATCCATCCATCCATTCATCATCCATCCATCATCCATCCATTCATCATCCATCCCTCATCCATCCATCCATCCATCATCCATCATCCATCATCCATCTGTCCACCATTCATCTCCATCCACAAACCCATCATCTCTCCATCCTGTCTTCTTTCCATCTACCCTACAGTCTCCATATGCATCCGTTTACCTACTCATCCCTCCATTCAGCAACCTCAACACCCAATCACCCATCTCTCCATTATCACACACATTCATGTACCCATCCACATACCCATCATCTCTCCATCCTCTCCTCTCTCCAGCTGCCCGCCTACCTCTCCCATCATGCATTCATCCATCAACCTGCCCAACCTTTCTTCTCTCCACCCATCTACCATTTCTCCATCCTCCCACCCACCCACCGCTCCCTTCATCCATCACCTACTTGACCTTTTCTCCTTACCTCCATCATCCTCCCTCCTTACTACATCTTCTGTCCACAGCCCACCCTTCCCTCCCTCCCTCCATCTCACATCCATCCATCCAGACACCACGCCCCATCCATATCTTCCCTCCTTTGCCGGGTTTCTCCACCTGTCTGCCCATCCCTCCCTCCAGGGCGCCCCCTCCATTCTGGGTCTCACGTGGGGCAAGAGCACCCCTTCATGCCAAGGCAGCCAGCGGCCTCCCATTCTTGAACTTCTAGAAACTTGGGGGCAGAGACAGGGGTGACACATAGATGCCATCAGGAGCAGAGAGCCCCAGCCCCAGCCTCAGGCACCAGCCTGCCCTCTACATACACACACATACACACACACACACACACACAATCTTTGCAGGAAGATGAGGCTCCCCGATCCCAAGGCCTCTCATAACCCCGGCGTACCAGCGTTGGGGGTTTGCATTGGCGAGAGGGCACCTGTCTCCAGCTCCCACCATGGGACCAGCATCAACACGGCCTTATCTCAGCGCTTGGGAAACCCACGTGCCCAGGCTGAACACGGGGCTATTTCAGGAAGGAGAGCTGCCCTGGGACTTGGGGAGGGGGGTTGTGTTATGTGCCAACTGAGAGGCCATCCTGCTGAGACCAGGAGTCTGACCATCCCCAGAAATTCTGGGAGCTGATCCTAGCCTTGGTGGGGGCAAGGAGGGTCCTGTGCCCAGCGTGTCCCCCTTCCCAGGATCTTTGCGGTCCCTGGAGCCCAGGGTTGAGATTCTGGGTGGCTTTGGGGACAGCCAGCATTTCCACATCAGCAGGGACAGGGCTGTGCTTTAGAGAAGACCCCCCCACCCTTCCCCCTCGGGTCTATGTGGTTTGCCTGAAAGATGGTAAAGCCTGCCACGTGGCTTTACCCAAACCTCCGCTCAGCCCCTGGGTCTCACTGTCCTGGGCCTCTCGATTCCCGGGGGTGACCTGGGGATGCCTTGCAGGACTAAGAGCCAGAAGCTGGACACCTTCATACCTGGTTACCAGGCGTGAGCTCTAGGCGGTGGGAGGAACAGCTCTTCGTGGACAGACTCAAGCAGAGGCAGAGGTCCCCAGCCCAAGACACTGGCACCCCCCACTCCACCCGCCCCCCTCAGTGGTCCAGCTCATCCCTCAGGCACGAATCATGACATTTCTGGAAATACAGGAGGCCACTCATAGAAGGACCACCGGCCACAGTCCCACTCTGGGTGGCCCAGTCCACAAGCAATGGCCCCAGAGCAAGGACACACAGCCTGGGCATCCCAAGAAGGACCTGGGTGCCAGGGAGTGGTGCCAGGGGACCTGAAGATCCCTCGTGAGCTCACAGGGCCCTCCTGCTGGGCCATGGGGGTGGGGTCTCTGCTCCCTAGGATGCTTGCGATGAGCTGGGCCAATGAGTGGAGGCAATCCCAGCTGAAACAGATGCATCCGCCCCCTGGACTGGTCAGCTACACACGGTGGCACAACTCAAGATAGCTCACTGGCAGCTGACTCACAGGGGCACCTAACCAGCCAACCCTGAATCCTTACCATGACCTGGGCTTCACCCCTAGCCTCTGTGTTCAGACCCTCCCACCCAGAGGCAGACAGAGGAGGGCATCCTGTCCACCCCTGCCCAGCATCCCCTGGGCCAGCCGAGGCAGCCACAGCTCTCCCCTGATTCAAACTGCCTGGCCTGGTGCCTCACCTCAGCCATGAGGTCCCAGGACCACCGACTGTCTCAGCACTGGGCATGGCAAGCCTTCTCTCCGGCTTCAGGAAGGTGCCAACCCATAGCACACTGGCCACGCACAAGGAAGGGCAGGCTCACAGTGTTCCAGGGCTCGGCCTTGGCCCTCAGGCTCTGCAGCCAGTTCCCTGTGACTGCGGCCTGCCTGTTCCCCGACTGGACACTTCTTCTGTGTGTCGGGGGGTGGGGGTGGTGGTGGTGGTGGTGGCACGGTAATCTCTGGGCTCGGTGGTGGTGGGGGGGGTGGGGGGTGGGGTGGTGGTGGTGGGGGGGTGGGTGTCCCCTCTGGGCTCTCACCATGTGTTCCCCAGGGTGACTAGACAGCCTGCTCTCTCGAAGCAGAAGTCCCCCTTCCCTCCATGCAGGGTGCTCCTCACCCTCCAGTTCTTACAGCCCATGTCTTGCTCTGCAGGCTTGGGGCGGACCATACATCCCCGCCACGTGAGAGTGTCTATAGGTAGCTGGGGACTAGGCCCAGGGGTGGCGGTAACTGGTCAAGAAAAACTTCACAGGGACTCCTGCTTCCTTCCTCTCCAAGCAGCCCCATCCTCTCCTGGCCCAGCCCTGTCCCCCATCCATAGCCCCAGATGCACCCCCCCCCCAATCTGCCC
>NW_022111317.1:90718-91650 GCF_000313985.2 Echinops telfairi | reverse complement strand
TAGGCCCTGTCACACCCCCAAGTCCAGCAGTGCTCAGGCACAAGCACAGGTCAATGGGAAGCCACACGAAGCCCACCCCAAGTGGCACCCAGGACACCAGCCAAGCCCAGACCCACAGGGCAGGGGCTGGCATAGGACCAAGAGGCCGCTGGCGGGGCAGCCAGGAAGTGCAGCCAGCAGGGTGGAGGGGGACAGAGCTCCAGCAGGGACCAAGGCGGGTGGCCTGCCCCTGGGGGTGGACTTCCTTGTGCCCTTGCCCAAGGACCCTGCTGCTGGCGGCAGCCTCACCAGAAGCACCTGCGGAGCAGCCTTGGGCCAGGTGCTCCCACCCCCTCGGCACACCTGGGCCGGGCGCTCCTCTAAACCTGGCTGGGCCAGCCCTGCCCAGAACCACAGGCACAGCCCCGCCTTCTACCTAACGACCTGCCCCAGGTGGTTGGGAGCGGGGTGGCCTAGGGAACCCCCAGGACTGGCTAGCCACGGGTGCAGGATGCTGCTGTCCACAGGAGGGCCAGGTGCCCCTCTGGGGCTCCCCTCTCAACAACTGGCCCAAGGAAATTTGGCCGGCCAAGGGCAAGTCATCGTCATTGACTTCACACCTGGACTGAGGCTCTGGGCAGTCCACCTGGTTCACACCCACACCCACCAGGTTCAGCAAGGGGGCAGGCTTGAGACGCCCCACCCCCACCCCGTCACACACTGAGACCCTGACGGGGTTCCAGCGCCCGCCCCGGACCTGGTTTGGGTTGGTTCGTCCTGGCCGTCCAGGTGGCCGCAGGTGGCGCCCGCGCCCGCGCCCCGTCCGCCCGCAGACTCACACGGTGAAGTGGTAGACGAAGCACTTCCAGCCGGTCGGGCGCTCCAGGAAGTTGTAGACGCGGCCCTGGACGTGGGTTCGCGCCAGCAGCGGGCGGCGCACGCTGTAGATGGAG
>NW_022111317.1:87223-88601 GCF_000313985.2 Echinops telfairi | reverse complement strand
TTCTTGAACAAGAGGCAGGCTGGGTACCAAGCCTCAGCCCCGCACAGTGGCCCATTCAAAAGGACCAAGGTTTCCCAGCGGAATATGGCGCGGTCCCTGCCGGCTAAGGAAGGGTGGGCGGGGCCTCCACCCAGGCAGCAGAAAGTACTGCTAGGCGCCAGCAGCCAGCAGTGAAATAACTCGGGCCACTCTCTCAGGACGGCTGGGACGTCGCCCACGCCCCACAAAGATGGTGTCGGAGCAGCTGGGCCCGTCCGTCTTGTGGGGCTCTCTTTCACAGCTCCTCCCAGGAGGCCTGCTGGCGCAGTGGGCCACAGGCTGGCTGCTAACACAAGGTCAGCCACTGCACCCCCAGCCCTCAGAGGGAGAAGAGTGTAGCTTCTGGGCTCCCATGAAGAGTGACATTCTCATGGAATGGCCTGCCTACTGGGGGCACAGCAGGGGGGCAGGGAGAGGGGGTGCGGGGAAATGGGGAGCTAATAGTAAGGCACGCAGGGAAGAGGAATGTGTTCTCAAATGGATTATGGTGGCCGTTGTAAGATTCCTCTTAACACTATTGAACCAGTGGATTGTAGGATGTGTGAATTATAAGCCAGTACGCTGTCAGATAAAAATTGAATTTTTTGTGATGATGCCCGGCTATCAAAAGATATAGAGTCTGAGGGCCTATAGGCTTGAAGATAAGCAAGCGGCCATCTAAATGAAAAAACAACAAAGCCCACATGGAAAAAGCACACCAGCCTTTGAGATCCGGTATCAGGCATCAAAGAACAACAACAACAAATCATAGCACTGTGAATGAGGGGGAGTGCGGTGTGGGGACCCAGGGCCCGTCTGTGGGCAACTGGACATCCGCTTGCAGAAGGGCCACAGGGAGAAGATGAGCCAGTCAGGGTGCAGTGTAGCAACGATGAAGCATACAATTTTCCTCTAGTTCTTGAATGCATCCTCCCCCCCACGATCATGATCCCAATTCTACCTTACAAATCCAGCTAGACCAGAGGATGTACACTGGTTCAGATAGGAACTGGAAACACAGGGAATCCAGGACAGATGATCCCTTCAGGACCAGAGGTGAGAGTAGCGATACTGGGAGGGTGGAGGGATCTACCTGTAACCTCCTCCCTGGGGGATGGACAGTGGAGAAGTGGGTTAAGGGTGACATCAGACGGTGTAAGATATGACAAAATAATAATTTATAAATGATCAAGGGTTCATTCTTTTTGGTGCCGTGACTTTGAGTATTCCATGCATCTTCTTTCCACGGCTCCTGCATAGGTCAAGATTTTGCCCATGGAATCCCGTCATGTTGCAACTCGAGCCTTGAACTGTTGGTCATCTCTTTCTGCTGGAGTTATGCTGAGCACACTCTTCCCTT
>NW_022111317.1:73681-86364 GCF_000313985.2 Echinops telfairi | reverse complement strand
CCCCCCTCCCCGACACACACACACACACCACCAAGGACAGGGCTCTGGCTGCACTGGCCGAGATGCCCCCCACCTCCTCGCCGGCCCGTGCATCAGAGGAGAGCTGTGTTCTGTTGGGGCTCCAATGGCTGGTTTCCCAGCAGTCAATCACCAGGCCTTGCTCCGAGCACCTCCGGGTGGGCTCACACAGCCACCCTTTCCACTAGGGGCCGCACCCGCTAACCGTTCCCACCTCCCAGCGATGACGCCGTGGTAGGTTGGCTTCTTACCACCGTGTCACAAAGCTTTACCAAAGGGGCTGGTTTCTAAGAGCCGACGCCCTTGTCTCGCAGTTCAGGGGGTCAGAAGTCTGAGTCTCCAGGGTCGGCTGGACATGGTCTGTGAGGAGGGCCCCCTCTGGCTTCTCGGAACGTCTGGTGACCCCAGGTGTCCCTGGCCTGTAACGTCTGGGTGTTGGGTCTCTGTTGTCCAGCGCAGGACCCCAGGCAGGTAGGAGGAGGGCCCACCGTCTTCCGGTCTCCTGTGGGCTGAGACCATCTGCGAAGGTCTCTTTTCCCAGCCAGTCTCTTCCCCGGTTCTCAGGACCAGCCTTCGGCAGCTCTGTGGGACCGACTCCAACCCAGGCTGCGGCTGCGGCTGCTGTTCGCAGCCCGGTGGACCACAGAGCAATCCCTGCTCAGTCATTGCTATGGTGTGACGTCGACATTATTGCAGCCACGGTGACAACCCATCTCCTTGAGGGTCTTCCTCTCGGTCACTGACCCTCCGTATTCCTGAGCACGGGGTCCTTCTCCAGGGACGGCCCCTTCCTGATAACATGTCCAACGTCCATGAGATGAGGGCTTTCTGCCCCCTTCTAAGGGACACCCAGAGGGACTTCCCCAAGACAGATGTGTTCAGGCTCCGGCCATCGCCATCGATTCCTGTGGGCTTCCTTCTTCCTGGGCCTGCAGTCTCACGCAGGCGAGACGACCGGCCGTGCTCTGGCTTGGGCCAAGCACACGGTCGTTCTCCAAGTGACTCCTTGGGGGTCAAAGAGATCTTCTGCAACAGCCTCACCCAACGCAAATATGTCGTTTGAGCCTCGGCTGCCGTTTCCAAGGGCCCACGTGAAATGAAGTTCTTGACGGTGTCACTCTTTTCGTCGACTCCGATGAGGTTGCTTACTGGCCCAGTTGTGAGGACTTCTGTTCTCGGAAGCCGGAAGAATCACCCACACTGAAGGTGGTAGCCTTTGCTCTGCCTCCGGCCATGCCTCGAGTCCTCCTCGCTTTCTGCCAGCAGGGTGTGTCACCTGCAAACCCCAGGTTGTTCCTAAGCCTCCTTCAGCCCAGGTCTCCATCACGGGCGGCGTCTCGCATAGTACACTCAACGCACACAATGAATAGGCATGGTGAAAGGGCACCCCACCCCACCGCACCCCGATACAGGCCTTTCCTGATTGGAAGCCAGACCGTATCCCCATTTGTTCCGCTCCAGCGACTGCCTCTTGGTCTGTCCATGTGCGTGCAAGGAAGAGTTCTGGAATTTTCACTCTTCACGATGGAGCCCACGAATGATTAGGATCCACCCAGTTGGGTGCCTTTGTGGGCCCACAGAAGGCAGGTCGAGGCCCCTCTGGCTTCAGTCTGTATTGTGGTTGTTAGGGGCCGCAGTGGTCCAGACGCACAGCAAACCCGGGAACAAGGAACGGAACCCAGGCTGGTCCAGCACGGCCCCTTGCAACGGTTGTCATGTTTGAGGCCCTTGTTGCAGCCACAGTGTCGGCACAACTTGTTGAGAGTCTCTTCAGCAAACCTCTGCACAATTTACCAAGTACGACGCCACTCTCGGGGGGCTGGCTTCTCCCGAGAGTGCGTCCAAAGCACAGGGACAACGTCATCGCTACCCTTGCTTCTCAGAAGAACTCTAGCTCAAGCAGCTCTGGTGGTTCTTGTGCTAGCAGGGTTCTCTAGAGAAACAAAGCCAGGGCATTTATGAATATTATGAATATATATATATATATATATATATATAGTTTATATAGCAAGAAGGAATATAACAGCTAATTAGTCCACACAGCAGTACAGAGGGCTCGGTTCAACTGACTTTTGTGGAACAGTTAATATACTGGAAGTCCTTCAACTTATGTGAACTGCTGGGTCCAAGGTCAAGGAAGCAGACAACTGAGGCTTCCCTCAGGCAAGGCAGGCAGAGTCTTCCCGAAGCCAGCAGACAGCAGGATGGGTCAGCAACAGACAGTAGCATAGAGAGGCAGGCCCTGATGGGATCCACCAGCCTTAGGCTCAAGCAATGTATGCCACCAGCAGCATGGTGAAGCAGGTCTTCAAACTCTTAAGACATTATCCACGAGTTGGCTTGGCCCACAGGTGTGTAGCACGCAGGTTGAGGCAGACAACTAGTTAAAGCAGCAGCATCCTGGTCTGATCATCAGGCAACAGGAGGAGATGGATGCCCGCTGTCTTTACTTATTTGCTTTGGTCGTCCTGCAATCTAGCTGCGACCCAATAAAACTCCGCTCACATGTTCCCACTGGCCTAGTTGGCGCAATAAAGCCAGCGATTGCAGTTATTCTGTGAAACCAAGCTCATCGTCATCGAGTTGATTTCGATTCATAGAGACCCATAGGCCAAAGTGGACCTGTCCTTCCCGGCCTCCCCTGCCCCCCCCCCCCTCCAGGACTTTAAACCTTTAGGGAAGCACACAGGCTCATCTTTCTCCTGTGGAGTAGCTGGTGGATTCAAACACTCACCGTGTGGGTCGCTGCTCAATGCAGAGCCCACTGCCCCACTGGGGCTCCTCCTCGCCAGCACCGTGATTCGAATGCATGGACTCGTCCATGTATTCCTGTATGTTGTCCATCTTTCACGTGCAGAGGAGGCGATTGAAGATCCCATTACTTGGATCAGGCTCACCTTCGTCCTCAAAGTGGCATCTTTGTGTCAGTCCAGGGGGACTAGAGAAACAAATACATTGACACTCATATATGTGTAAGAGAGAACTTTATATCAAGAAGTAACTATGCATCAATAAAACATCCAAGCCCAGTCCGGAGAAAGTCCATAAGTCGGATATTAGCCCATATGTCCAAAGCTAGTTCATAAATTCATCTACGGACTCACGCAGCACGTGCAGTGATGCTGAATACAGGAAGATCACAGGCTGGTGGGTAGAAAGTCTTGTGGATCCAGTGGTGGTGGACGCATCTCCAGGGCTCTGGCTGCCATCAGCGTTGCTCCATGTGGCTTGTCAACAGGAAGGTGAAGCAAAGAGAGAGTACATCCTGCCTCCAGGGAGGAAGTTCCCAAGATCCTCCTGGTGGGTGTGACCTTGTGAATTGATTGACAGGCTAGACTCCACCCCTACATTCTATGTATCAAGTTGACATGAAATTATATAGCTACCACATTGTTCTTTTCCACTTTCAATCAATCTTGCCCAGTAGCTCTGCCCAATGCAATCCATCATCCGGTCTCTTGACTGCGCCTTCCACAGACATTGATGGCGGATCCAAGTAAGATGAGACCCTTGACAACTTCCATCTTTAATCTGTTTACCTTGATGTTGTTTATCGATCCAGTTGTGAGGGTTTGGGTTTTCTTGACATTGTGTTGTAATATGGAAAATTGCAGTCTTCTATCTTCCTCAATAAGCACTTCAAAGCCTCTTGGCAAGCAGGGATATGCCACCTGCATATCGCAAGTTGTTGGGGAGCCTCCCTCAATCCTGATGCCATGTGCTTCTCCATACTGCCCACTTGGTTGGACTGTTTGCTCAGCATGCAGACTGAGTGTGTGTGGTGAAAGGCTAGCACCCTGATGCACGTGTTTCCTAACTTTAAACCATGCATGAAGAGTCCCCTTGTTCTGCTCAAACAACTGCTTCTTAGTTCTATGTGGTCCTTACATAATCTGATGTCACTTTGAGACTTACGAGTGAAGGGGTAGAGTCTAGCCTGTTAATCAGGTCACACCTTGATGACCTCATTTGGAGGCACTCAGGAGATAAATAGCTGGCTGGAGGTGGGACACACACTCCCTGCAAGACATGCTTGTTGACAAGTCATATGGAGACGAACGGATGGCAGCCTGGAGGAGCCCCGTGGAGACCCACACCCACGCTGAGATTCTTCTACCACCACTGGATTCACAAGACTTTCCACCCTCTGGGCTGTTGATCTTTCTGCGTGTGGCATCCTTGCGTGGCTGTGTGAGTGTAAAGAAGACTTTATGGACTAGTATGGACATATGGGGTAATAGCAGACTTATGGACTTGAACTGGACTGGGATGTTTTCTTAATATACAATTGTTCTTTTATATAAAACTCTTTCGTATACACATATGAGCCTCCCTGGATTTGTTTCTCTAGTCTACCCGGACTAACACAGTCTATGTATAGGTTTGCATGAGCACAATGAAATGTTTGGGAATTCCCATTCTTTGCAATGTTATCCATAGTTCTTTATGATTCACTCAGTCCAATGCCTTTGCATGATCAATGAAGCACCAGTAAGCATCTTTTTGGTATTCTCTACTGCCAACCAAGGTCCATCTGATGTCAACACCAACATCCAGTGTGCCGTGTCCCCTTCTGAATCCAGCTTGAATTACAGACAGTCCCATCGCTGCACAGCGGCAGCCATTCTGAAAGTTATCTTTGGCAAAACATTAGTTTGCCTGTGTCATTGCTGATATTGTTGAGTGATTGCTGCATTTTACGGAGTCACTTTTCTTGGGCACAGATATGAATCTTGTGGCAGTTACATAACTGTCAACTTGCAAAGGGGGTGGAGTTTAGCCTGTCAATTGGGTCGCGGCTTGATGATCTCATTTGGAGGCGCTAAGGCGATAAATAGCTCCCTGGAGGCCAGATACACTCACTTCCTGCGAGACATTCCTGTTGACAAGCCATGTGGAGCTACGCTAATAGAGCCAGAGCCCTGGAGCCACGTGGAGACCCACGTCAGCGCTGAGATGCTTCCACTGCCACTGCATCCACACGACTTTCCACCCACCGGCCTGTGATCTTCCTGCACTCAGCATCACTGCGTGGCTCCGTGAGTCTAACGAGGAATTTATGGACTAGTATCGACATATGAGGTAATATCGGACTGATGGACTTGATCTGGATGTACCGTTGCTCTTTGCTATAACGTTCTCTCTTACACACATACGCGTGTCAATCAACTTGTTTGTCTAGTCTACCCGGACCGACACAGGTCTCTCTCAGTCAGTGGTAGCCATCTTCCTAACGGCTTGCGCTAGATGAGCGAGTGCTCCGAATGCTGCGTCCGTTTATGGGGCGGCTCCATTAGTATCGTGTTCACTCCTGGATCGTCTCCAACCAGCCTGCACTTCTTCCTTCGGTACCGCTGATTCTCGATCATATGCTACCTCTTGGGATGGATGAGTGCCGTGACTTTGAGTATTTCATGGATCTTCTTTCCATGGCTCCTGCATAGGTCAAGATTTTGCCCATGGAATCCCGTCGTGTTGCAACTCGAGCCTTGAACTGTTGGTCATCTCTTTCTGCTGGAGTTATGCTGAGCACACTCTTCCCTTGCGGTGTTCTTACTCTGGGCTTTGCACCGTGTGTTACAAGGCTTGTCTTTGTCTTCTTGAGCTGCCTCTTGAATTTTCTGTTCAGCTCTTTGATTTCATCATTTCTTCCATCTGCTCCAGCTACTCTACATTCAAGTGCAAGTTTCAGAGTCTCTTCTGACGTCCACGCTGATCTTTCCTGTCTTATTAACGACTCTTTGCTTTCTTCCAGCATGATGCTCTCAGCCCCCCCTCCTCCCTCCCATGCATGCTGTTCTTGGTGTCCCCCCACAGCGCATCAGGTCTCCTGTTATTAGTGCTCAGGGCCCCCAATCTGTCCTTGACATTCAGCTGGAATATACCTGTGGTTGTATTTGGTCTCTATGGGTCTGTTTTAGTTTTCTTCAGCTGCAACCTGGGCTTGCATGGGAGCCTTTGACAATCTGTTCTGCTGTCAGCCCCTGGCCTTAGTGTTTTAACTGATCTCAAGCTTCTGCAGCTTCTCTTCTCACAGGTGGAGTCCACTGGATTCCTGTAGATCCCATATGGCAAGCTCTGTGTCTATCGCAGAGACATGGGTTGTTGGAAAACTCTACTTGCAAAGCAGAAGTCATTGTTCTTGCAAGATTCTTTCATGCATTTCTTTATCACCAGGGCCGTGTTTTCCAACAACTTATCTTTGTTTCCAACTTTTGCATCCTAATCATCAGTAATGATCAATGCTTCTCGATTGCATGTTTGAGCAATTTCACACTAAAAGAAGTGGTAGAATGTTTCAAGTTCTCCAGCACTGGCTTACATGGTTGTTTCGTACATTTGAATAATAGTGGTGTTAGCTGGTCTTCCCTGTAGGCATATATATGGTTTTTTATTGCAGAGAGCATTGTACTTCAAGATAGATTTGAAAAATTTTTAATGATAAATGTGACAGCATTTTTCTTGGGTTGGCAAAGCAGATCATGTGACGGTCTGATTCGAAAGGCCAATCACTGGTGCCCAGGGTATCAATCTTTGTGTTCTATTTTTCTAATGACTCCCAATGTTCTTAGATCCACATTTCATACATTCCCTTTCTGATTCCTCACGGATGTTTGCGGCTATTTCTTCTCATTTCGTTGTGCCCCATCAGCAGGTCAAAAGGGCCATGCATATCACTTTGCTCCATGCACATCGTCTCTACCTTGAGGAGCCAGCTCTCCCCCAGGCGTATTCTGAGTGCTCTCAACCTCAGGGGCTCATCTTCCAGCACGATCCCAAATCATGTTCCACTGCTGTTCTTAAGGTTTTCAGCGGCTAATCCTCCGGTAGTGGGCAGCTTTCTCCTTCTTCCAAATCTGTGCCTCCTCTTAAAGCTCCACTGCATGTAAGATGACCCTCCTCGTGTATCTGAAATAGCAATGGCGTAGCTTCCGGCAACACAGAAGCCACCACCGTAAGACGAACAGAGGACACCCGGGGTGGCTTCAACCCACAGTACAAAGCTGTTCACCGCAGCACCGTTTCTACCAGCAAAAGTCTACAAAGAACCCTAGCGTCCTTCAGCGGTTGAATTATGCAGGCCCACAATAAACCCTGTGACCACATGATCACCAACATTCGAGGGACAGAAAGAGCCCGGTGACTCATCTGGTTCATAATAATACTAAGATTGCAATGAAGTAATAGATACATGTTGCTGTTTGGTGGGATATCATTATAAAATCAAAGCAGTTAAGTATCAACCCATTCTTAAATTTGAATTGGAAATATTAGAATGGACATGCCTGAGGCATTTTATCTTAGAACAAATTTTTCGCTGGGTCTGTCCCCTGATCCATTAAGACGTTCTGCCAGCAACAGTAACCCACATGCAGTGAGCACCCTCCTGCCCAGACTGGGGTCTCTAAATACCACTTCCCCTGAAAGGAACCAGGAACCAGATCCAAAGCAGGAAGCATACGTCCATGTTGATAGAATGCAGGGTGCGCTAAAAGACTCTGGCTTCCATTGAAAGACCAGAACTCATTTAATAGGGATTCCACATGGAGTCCTTCTGGTGTGACCTCGGAAGGATGGTGTGCACCTCGAAAGGACAGTCTAAAATCGCAGTGTCATTGCACATGGCCTGTGTCACCAGGGCCTAGATAGACACCAGGTGAACCATGTCCAATTGGGAACATCGTAGCAGGCATACTCTCCCCTGGGCTTTCTATGAATATTGCTAAGCATTCTTTTCCAGATGGGACGTTGTTCCTCCCCATTTTCCTACCAACAGAGATGTGATTGGCTTCTCCGGGACATGCCTGCCCTCCTCCCGCATCCTGACTGGAATCTCCAGTAAAAGGCCCCTCATCCCACGGGGGAGGAGGGGTTGATCTGGAGTGATGCTAGCGGTGAGCTTGGTTTTCTGAACGGCCGTCTCCCTGTCCCATCACCTTGACAAACTGACCCCGGCTGAGGCGGGTGTCCTCTGTCTAAGTGGTTGTTAAGATGCACCTCTCGAGGGGTGAGGTGCAGCTCGTGGATGTGGGGCAGGCTCTTAGTCCATGGCATCGTTGGGCAGACGGGTTAGTAGGGTATCTGCCCTGGGAGCAGAAGCCTGCCTTCGTCCTGGTGTTGACTGGAATCGCAGTGGACTCACAACACTTATCCTCTTCTGACCGACGACCTGCACCCTGCATAATGATTTCCAGGTCCCTCCGTGTCATGAGGCATCTCATGTCATTGTAAATAATATAAGACAAATCTAAAGGCGGGAATAGCATCAGAGCTTAAATTGTGAACACCTGGCTTGCGGAAGGGTAGGGATGACAGTGGGCAGCCGAAATCCATCGCAGGGTCACCCACAGGTGAGCTCCCACGAATCCCTCTGTCCATAAGCCAGGGACGGACGTGAATACCTTGCTATCAGACACAGCGCTAGAGAGGCGTAAAGCTGATGGGGACAGACATCGTTAGGTTAAAATGTAATCTCACTGGAACTCCCTTTCGACCATTTTAAAGTGTCCTTTTTTTAAAAAAAAAGCAGGTGAAGGGGAAACACAGCTGGATGAAGCCCAGGTGACTGCGCTGGCTGGGAGCGCCCAGCCTTGCAGGGCACGTGGGAAAGTGGGTGAGGCACATGCAGGTGGTAACAGTGTGACGCCTTGCCAGGGGATCGCCCTTGTGGCCCATTTTTAATTTGTTCTACTTTTAAGTACTTTCTACTGCTTTTTTTTCAATTGATGTTTTCTATGTTTCACTTTCTCATCGTTAGTTTTTTCTTTACTAAATATCTATCTTTATTTTATTATTATTATTTTAAAAATCATTTTACTGGGGGCTCTTACAGCTCTTAACACATTCCGTATGTCCATGGTGTCAACGCATTCACACATATGTCGCCATCATCATTTCCAAAACATCTCCTACTTGAGCCCTTGGTATCAGCTCCTCTTTGTCCCCCTCTCTCCATTGTTAGTTTTTTGGGTATGTTTTTTCTGGAGATGAAATCCAGGAGAAGGTAAATCAACAGACATTAACTACATCAATGGCGTCTGGGGGGTGCGGCACGGGAGGGTGGGGCGATGGGAGCTCACAGACAGTGTGTGTGAAGCAGTCAATGAATACAAGCGAGAGGAAACCCACTGGGGTGCGTGCACAGCGCTTCTTGCTGTGACTGACAATCGAACTTCTGGTAAGGGGATTACGTGCCACTGCAGCTGTTTAAACGTTTTTTTCTTTTTAAAGACGCAGACCTTACTTGAGGGGCTGTCCCACAAAGGCGGGAGCCCTGGCGGTGTCGTGAGCTTGTGCATCGGGCCGCTAACTGAGAGGTCAGCAGTTCAAAGCCATCAGCTGCTCGAGGGAGAAAGACAGGGCTTCCTACTCCCGTGAAGAGTGACGGACTTGGAGACCCACGGGGGCACAGTTCTGCCCCGTCCTGTAGGGTCGCTGTGAGCCGAGTGGGCATGATGGCAAGGAGTGTGCTTGATCCACAAAGTGTATTATGGCTATAGTATATAATTACATGTAATATAAAACAAACATGGCATGTAATATAATCTGTATGTTTATAAGATAATGATGGGTATAATAAATCAGTGTCATAAAAGCCAGCCATTTTCACGGGACTCAAAATTGAAAACCGTACACGTGGGTGTTGAGTGGTGGGTGCTGGGTGCTGGCTGGGTCCTTGGTAGGTCACAGAGCTCAGTTTTCTGAGATGGAGTGGAAAGAGGAGAGAGGGGTCATTTGCCCCGCCTTTTCTGTTTGAACTCGTCTTTGGGCCAGAGGCCCACCTGCCACACTGAGAGGGAGGGGCTCCCGACCAATGAGCACAGCCCCTGTGAACCGCTCAGGCGTTCTGCAGGGCGGGGCGGGGCGCCGGCAGTGGGCATGGAGAAGACTGCCCAGCTGCCCAGCTACTAGCGACAGGGTTCCAGCGGCCGTCTCGACGCCGTGCTCTCAACCGTGGGTGCAATGTCGTGGCAACAACCAGTCACTGACCAAGCACCAGGGAGGTGTGGGAGGACCTGCCGGGCCTCAAGAGACCACTAGGTCAGAAAAGGGGGGCCTTGAGGACTGAGTCCAGCCCCACCCCCCACGCCCTGCCCCGGCTGCCCATCTGAGCCTGGGCCTCTGCCTCACAGCTGGACCCTTCGAGAGAGTTCTGAGGGGCTCAGCCTGTGCTGGGCTGAAGATTGGCAACCACACAGGACCTGAGGTTGTGGGGGGTGGGGGGCTGCTTCAGGGTCCAAGAGACAGGAGCGCAGAGGCGCGGTGGTGAGTGAGTGTGGGAACATAGAGCGACTCCCTCCAAGCCTCCTTGCCGCCGCCTCCCAGGGCTCAGGGCTGGACCCAGGGCTGACCAAGACCACGGAGCCAGGGCATGCTGAAGTCTGCTCCTGGGGTCTAAGACCCTGAACTTGGAGGAGGCTGGCTCAGGAGCAGAGGGACATGGAGGAGACCGGGCAGGAGGGGCTGGGAATGGGAGCTTGGAGAAGGTGTGTCGTCAGGTGCCCGGGGGACATCGGGCAGCTGGGACAGGCATGCACCCACAGAAGCCAGAGCAGAGCGACTCTGCTGAAGGAGGGGTTCTGCACCAACATGGGGTAAGGAGAGTACTCAGGGCGTGGTGAGCCACGACAAGGGGGTCTTCTGCAATGGAGAACAGGCCGCTCTTGGGCAGGGGTGAAGGTCCGGGTTCCCGAGGGCAGGGCCTTCTCTGCCGAATCACAGTCCCAGCCCAGGACACAGGCCTGTACACAGCACCCAAAGGGCGGTGTAGGTGAGGTGCCCCCCTACTCCAGAGTCACTGGCCACGACCACATCCTCAGAGAGGTCTCTTGTTCAGCAAGTCCCCAGATATCATCAGACCCTGCCTATCTGACGAAGAGTCCTTCCGGGCCATCTCCGAGGCTATGTTCCAAGTCACCAAATCCAACAGCAGAGCCACGGGGCCCGGCGGCTGCTGGCACTTGCTCCGCACGGAATGGAAGTGCCCCCAGGGAGGGGGCTGAGGCCGATCTGCCATCACCCCAGGGCCAGCCCACCCCCACCCCTCACCCTCACATCACCTAAGGCAGCACCCTGCAGACCAACCTGTCCATGGAGGGGCGGCCACTCGTGGACAGGGAGTTGGCTGTGGAGGGTGCGCTGGGTAGGCAGCCCCCCCCCCCCCGGTGGTCCTCACACTGTGAAACTCCCACCGTGGGGGTTGGTCTGTCCCAGGTCTGACGGTCACGCTGTGACAGGGGCTGGTCTGGTCTGAGTCTCTCTCTGATACAAACTCTGCACACACCTGGCCGTGGGTGGCCAGAGACCCTCGCTCGTCCTCTGCTTGTCCTGCCCAGCCTGATCTCAGGGTCGGGGCTGCCTGAACCACTCTGGGGGACACACTGACTAGAGGGAAAGGGGCATGCCTGGCCTCCTATCACCAAGCCAGCCCTCACGAGGGAGCAGCCCACCACCTCTGGGTGGCCCTCCCCCAGCCCTCCAGGCCCCCCTCAAACCAGCAGCACCCTTTCTGGGGTACCTGGTAGGACACCTTGCTGAAGGTGCAGGTGGGGGCCTGGTTGCTCATAGAAGGAAGGGGGAGACCTGAGGTAAATGGACAGGCTCTTGGCCACTGGGCTAGCCTAGTGGGGTGCCTGGCCCGGAAGTTTTGGGGCACCCAATGAGAGGCAGAAGCCCCCAAGGAGAAGAAGTAGGGGACGTCTGCGCTGACTCACCTTGGGCATTTCCTGGGTGCCTCCTGGACTCCCAGCCCAGCTCAGTGGGGAGCCTTCTGCCCTGGGGCTCCGGGCCCGGGTCTGATCTGTGAGACATGAGCAAGGTGAACAACCAGGAGGGCCCTGATGGGTGCTGTCCCGCCCCCACCGCTGCACCGCTCCCGGAGACCAGGAGCCGGGCCGCCATTGGGCTCTAGCACGTGGCTCCCCGAGGCACGAGATGGACTCGCTCATGTGTGAGGGATTCGTAAATGATGAGTAGGCACCAGAGAGGCGGACAGGTGGTCGATGAGTGGACAATGAAGAAATAGATGGATGGATGATGGATGGTAATGGGTGAATGGATTGATGGATAGATGGGTGAGTGGCTGGCGAGGTGGATGGATGGATTTACAGGTGGATGGATGGATAGATTGATGTACAGGTGGATGGATGGATGGATGGATGAGTGGATGGATGGATGTACAGGTGGATGGATGGATGGGTGTATGTACAGGTGGATGGGATGTACAGGTGGATGTATGGATGGATGGATGTACAGGTGGATGGATGGATGGACACGTGGGTGGGTGGATGGATGAGTGGATGGATGGATGGACACGTGGGTGGGTGGATAGATGGATGGATGAGTGGATGGATGGATGGTTGAATGGATGGATGGATGAGTGGATGGATGGATGATGGATGGATGGATGATGGATGGATGGGTGGATGGATGTACAGGTGGGTGGGATGTACAGGTGGGTGTACGGGTGGATGGATTGATGGATGGATGATGGATGGATGGGTGGATGGATGGATGGATGGATGAGTGGATTGATGGATGGATGGATGGATGAGTGGATGGATGGATGGTTGGATGGATGGATGGATGAGTGGATGGATGGATGATGGATGGATGGGTGGATGGATGTACAGGTGGGTGGGATGTACAGGTGGGTGTACGGGTGG
>NW_022111317.1:61319-73581 GCF_000313985.2 Echinops telfairi | reverse complement strand
GATGTACAGGTGGGTGTACGGGTGGATGGATGGATGGATGGATGAGTGGATGGATGGATGATGGATGGATGGGTGGATGGATGTACAGGTGGGTGTACGGGTGGATGGATGTACAGGTGGATGGATGGATACGTGGGTGGGTGGACAGTGGATGGTGATGGGTGGCCGGGTGGGGAGGGGGACAGAAGAACAGATGCCCCCGCCCTTCGGTCCTTTGCACACGTGTTATCCTCCCAGCAGCTAGTGTGTTCACAATGACGTTAGTTCTCAGCCACTGGTTCTCTTCTGCGTGCTCGTCCTCCTCTGTCCTGTTTTTGTTTTTAAATCATTTTATTGGGGGGCTCTTACAAGTCTTATGACAACCCATCATTCAATTGTATGAAGCACACTTGTACATGTGCTATCATCAACACTTCCAAAACATTTCCTTTCTACTTGAGCCTTTGGTATCAGCTCCTCTTTCCCCCTCCTCCTCCTCCCCCTCGTGAACCCTTGACCAGTGATAGCTTATTGCTGTTTCATACCTCACGTTGTCTGTTGTCTCCCTCTGTCCTTTCAATAACTCTCTTCCGCCACCTATTTCTTACCGCAACACGGGCGAGGATGGTACAAGACGGGGCCGTGGCTCACACTGTCCTAGAAGCGGTCCTGTGGGGCAGAACAGGCTCCGGGGCACCAAATACCACCCCCATCTCTCATGCCTTTGTTCACTGCCTGCCCTGACGCCGGACACAGGGTCTGTGCATAGTGGGCATTCCCCAAACACCAGATGAATGAAGGACTCCCCCGGTAGTCGGGGAGGGGTGGGTGCATGGGAGGCTGTGGACCCAGGAGCAGACCATGAGGAGGGAGAAGGGTCACACAGCTTCCTCTAAGCTCATGAGGAAGGGATAGAGGGAAGTTGTGGTCGCCCTCTGCTCCAGCTGATCCTGCAGAGCCAGCCTCTCAGAGCCTGTGGGTTCTCGCACTTGCACATGTACCCGCACACCCACAAACACACACACACGCGCACAACAGAGGCACACCGATCTCTTCACGGTTCAGGATGGACCCACCCAATGCCCTCTGGATGGAGGGAGGAGCCTCCCTGGAGTTCCAGAACTTCCCGGGCACAGTGGCCAATTCAGGGGGCCACAGCTGCGGCCATGGCTCTGTGTCTTGTGCGGCTGCAGACAGGTCCCTCGGCCTTCTGGGTCTCCAGCTGCCATCCTCTGTGGCCCCTTCCAGGGCTGAGGAGGGGTTGGAGATTAAAAAAAAGATTTCAAAAGCCCTCACTGCCCCTGAGTCGAAGCTGACTCACCTTGACCATACAGCACAGGGTAGAACTGCCCCCTGTGGGCTCCTGAAACTGTACCTCTACCTGAGTAGAGAGCCCCATCTTTCTCCCTAGGTGCAGCTGGTGGTTTTGAACTGCTGACCTTGTGGTGAGCAGTCCACCGGGGCTGCAGGCACAGATGTGACCAAGTGCCATGATCCTGATGGGCGGTGGGCCGGGGTCCCTGCCCGACAGGACCCAGGACTCACTAGATTGGGATCCATCCCCGTGCCTCCCCTTCCCAGGGCAGGGGCCACACACAGGCACCAACAGCTAGACACTTACAGGGGCCCAAGAGGCCGGGGGGTCATTAGAGAAGTGGGGAGGCCGGGGGGCACAGCTTCAGAACCTGGACATTGCTGTGGGGAGAAGCTGCCAGGCGCCCCCAGGGCCCATGTGACCTTGAGAGGGTGCAGGTGGGGAGGCTGCATCAGCTTTTCGTGGGGAGGGGTCAGAGTGAGGCTGGACAGCCTGCCCATCCACCTGCTGCGACCACCATCAGTGGTGGGCTGGAGGTGACCTGTGGCTCGCAGCTGCCACTGCCCGGTGTGGGGGCCATCCCTGCAGAGACCCGTCCTCCAGCCAGGAGGTGAGAGCTGAGCAGAATGAGTGTGGGCAGGACCCTCATCCTGATGGCCCTCCTCGGCAGTGCCCAGTGCCCCACCCTACCTCCCCACCCGGACCTGGGCTCGTCACCACTGCTGGGAGGCCTGGCCCCTAGAGACCAACACACTCGGAGCCCAGGGCACCGCGGGGCCATCCTCCGCTCTGCAGGGAAAAGGTGGGGCCGAGGGGGCCGGCCAGCGCCCGCCCAGGGCGGGGTCTGTTGGGGAAGGGCTGGGCCTTCCTTGGACTCCCAGCTGCCTGGGAGTGGCCTCTCCCCCAGAGGAAGTGCGAGGGAGCGCAGCCCTGGCCTGAGGGGCCGGCCCCAGCCAACTGACGCAAAGGGACATTGGCGCTAAAAATAAGCCACAGGGGAGCGGAGGCCAGCCAGAGCCTGCTCTGGTCAGGGGCCTGGAATGTCCTTGTCCCCTGGACGGTGTGTGTGTGTGAGAAGGGTGGGTGCCTGCAGCTGCCAGCCCGGCCAACACAGGAGCCACTGCCCCGTGCCCAGGCCTTGCCCACACCCTCATCTGCCCTCCCAGGGCACAACCAGACACTGCCTCACTCACTTGTTCACTCTCTTACTCACTCATTCACTCA
Source organism: Echinops telfairi (assembly GCF_000313985.2). Taxonomy (NCBI): domain Eukaryota; kingdom Metazoa; phylum Chordata; class Mammalia; order Afrosoricida; family Tenrecidae; genus Echinops; species Echinops telfairi. The sequence goes on along the minus strand of NW_022111317.1, from coordinate 71,063 downwards.
CTTATTCACACTCATTCACTCTCACTCGCCCACTCATTCTCACTCTTGCTCATTCACTCACTCTTACTCGTTTACTGACTTATTCACACTCACTCATTCATTTTCACTCACTCACTCTTACTCATTCTCATTCACTCACTTATCCACTCATTTACTCACGCATTCTCATTCATTCTCACTCATTCACACTCACCTACTCACTCTCACTCACTCATTCTCATTCATTCACTCACACACTCACTCTCTTACTCACGCATTCTCATTCACTCTTATCCACACTCATTTACTCACTCATTCTCACTCATTCACTCTCACCTACTCACTCTCACTCACTCATTCTCATTCATTCACTCTCACTCACTCATTCACTCACACACTCACTCTCTTACTCACGCATTCTCATTCACTCTTATCCACACTCATTTACTTACTCATTCTCACTCATTCACACCTACTCACTCTCACTCATTCACACTCATTCATTCACTCACACACTCACTCTCTCACGCACACACTCTCATTCACTCACTCAGTGACTCACACTCTCATTCTCACTCACTCTCTCACTCGCACTCACTGACTCACACTTGTGCACTCTCACTCACACGTTCGTCCTCTCCCTCCCGGTCACGCATGTCGTCATCCACTCGCTGTTATGCAGCAGCTCAGCTACTTGTTGTTGTTGTTGTGAGGTGCTGTCGAGTCAGTTCTGACCGGTGGCGGCCCCGTGCACGACAGACAGAAACGCCTGCCGCCCCGTGCCGAGCCCATGGCCGCTGCGTCCGTCTGTCCATCTCGTGGAGGGCCTTCCTCGTTCTCGCCGCCGCTCCGCTTCACCGAGCCGGACGTCCTCCTCCGGGGACTGGCCTCCCCGACACCGTGTCCAAAGGATGGAGGGTGACACCTCGCGTATTTGCCTCCCAGGGCTCAACTACTCACTCACCGCACTAATGAGTATTCACTCGCTCTCTGCATCCTCCACCCGTCCATTCACTCACTCAGCCATCGGCTCGCTCACCTGTGGGAAACGGACGGGGAGAGAGTGTCTACGGATGACTCCTTTAGGCTCAGACAGGCAGCAGCCTGGGTTTCTGTGGTGGAGGAGGCCCTCACCCATGTGAGTTGGAAGTGAGTCCCAATCACATTCTCATAATTAATATTGTTTCCGCTATATCTTCCATTGCAGTGCTACTTTAAAGTCGCCTCTTACAAGCACGTGGCTGGTTGCTGTGTAGCGGGCAGTTTTAACTGTAGGGCTCTCTGGGCTCTGAGGACAGCCCGGGCGCTGGCATTAGCTTACTCCTCCAACGTACTCAGGGATCTTTAGGGTTGGGGTATAGCCCACTTTGTTATGTATGTTTACCTGTAACTAAGGGGGCTTGTGCATCCGAGTGTAAAAAAGCCTTGGTTGGAAATGTATTCTCTCTGTGTGGACCAGGCTCCTGAAGTCACGGCTGTCCGGAGGGTGAGCACCCGCGTGCTCTATCTTGTCTGTTGCCGCTTTAATTTTAACCCTCACTTACACAATCACCCCTTGGACCCATTTGACTGTGGAGCCTGGTACCACATTCACCCACCCACCCACGTCATGCGGTTTCCTGTCCACGATTCACCCAGTCACTCACCTGCTCTCTTGCTCCTTCACAGACAAGCTCTAAGGTGCTTAGCTGCTTCCGACCACCTGCTCTGTGCCAGATGTGGGTGGACCCTCGGGGTGGACTCCTGGACGCCCGCTCAGGTTGGGGGTGGGCAGAGCTGTAGGCAGACAGGCTAACAAGGGATGAAAGGGGGCCTGGAGGAGATGGGGGCATGAGCAGATGGGGGCAGCACCTTGAACGGCTCTCGTGGGTGGGGAGCGGGGTGCTGAAGACCCCGCCGAGTGCTGACCGAGCGGGGTTTCTTTTGACAGAAGCAAAGCCACAGGAGCTGGACTGCGAGGGCCAGGGGAGCCCGGCTCCCGCTGCCACTGGGGGCAGGGAGCCACGGAGGGTTGAAGAGGCTGTGAGCTGACGGCAGAGAGTCAGGGGAGATCAAGGAGTGACCAGGGAGGACAGGGGCTATCTGTCCAGGGGCCCCTTGGGCATGGGGCACAGCCTTGGAGGGGCGGGCAGCGGAGAAGCAGGACCAGGCTGGGCAGGCCGGGTGAAGGGGTGTGGGTGGGGGAGTCTGGCTTTCTTACTCTCTCTGACCTGTCCCAGCGGGGCTCAGGCCTCAGCTCTTGAGGCCCCAGCCCTGTAATCTGATCTCTTGAATGTCCCTGCTCAGACTGGCCCTGGGTAGCCGCTGAACCTCAGGCAGAACCAGCCACCAGGTGGATGTCTGCCCAACTGAAAGCCTGCACTGCCGCCTGGTGGCCAGAGGGCCACACTGCATTGACCCAAGTGTCCAGTGCCCTACAGGCCATGCCCTCACCCTCCCATGGGCTCAGGAAGTGAGGACTCCCTGGGCAGGGTGCTCCTTGGAGAAAGGGGTACAGAGCATTTGGGGGAGCTCTCCACTCTTAATGCGTTACCCTGGGAAACCCTGCAACCTCCTGGACCCCACTGTACTTGCTGGGTGCAGTTCAGTCAGCTCTGGCCCACAGGGACGCCGTGTCTGAGAGACGGAAACACCGCCCGGTCCTGTGCGGTCCTCACAGCTGTTCTTATGTTTCAACCCGTGGCACCACGGTGCCCTCGTCTTGTCCAGGGCCTTGCTCCCTTTGCTGCCATGAGGTCCTTCTCTTCCGACATGTCCAAAGGACGGGAGGCCACGTCTCCCCCTCCTCGCCTTGAAGGATCATTCTGGCTGTACGTCTTCCGGTGCAGGTCTGCTTGTCCTCGCGGCAGTCTGTGGCATTCCCGGTGCTCTGCCAGCACCGCCATTCAAAGGCGTCGCTGTTCCCCACCGCCTGTCTGTCGCTGTCACACGGGCTGCTGTGATGCTGGAGGCAGCGCCACCGGTCTTCGAAAGGCCAGCTCTCTCCCTCTGCCTCTCGCTGCCATCGGGTCACTGCCGGCTCACAGCCAGCCTACAGGGCAGGGGGGAACTGCCCCGTGAGTGTCTGAGGCTGGCACTCTTCACGGGAGCGGACAGTCCTGTCTGTCTCCCTCGGAGCAGCTGGTAGTCTCGAACCGCTGGCCTTGTGGGGAGCAGCCCAGGATGAAACCCATGTGCCAGCAGGACAGAAGGGGCGGGGAGTTCATGATGAAGAGACAAAAGCAGTCCCTTCCTACAAGTGCTTCGAATCAGTGAGACACCTGCACGGAGTTGCGGTGGCGTCTGTGGGGTGCGAGGGCTGCTTACAACAAACTACAACGGAGGCTGCGTGTGTACATCCAAACATCTCACGGGACTGGGCTCCTTGCTCCTCTGTTTGGAGGTTTGGGTCCTGGGTTCATTAAAGGGCCTAACAATGTACTTGGGGTCTCTGTTCCCCACCACACACACACACACACACACACTACCACCACCACCTAACCCTCCTCCCCTCGGTGTGCAGTGCCTCAGGTCTTCTTAAAAGCAAGTGGTACAATCACTGGCTTCAGCTTGCCTGGGCGACCGAGGAACAAGGAGAGCCAGGCATAGGAGGAGGGCATGGGACGGGTGACTAGCTGCCTCCCTGACAGCGAGCTTTGGCCTCTTCTCCCCGGAGCCCCAGAAGAACTGGATGGTGCCTGGCTATGGTCACTGGACGTTCTGATCACGGCATCTAGAGAAGAGGCCTGCTTAACAGGAGGGCCGTGTTGAATAGGATGCCCAAGTGTGACGGACACCAGACTTTCTGGAGCCATAGAAGGTGGGCGGACCCCTGAAGCTGTTCCCGGAGATCATCCTGAAGCCTCAAAGCAGAAATATTCCCTGCGGCGCTCATTCAGCTAAATGTAGAGCGCCGTCGTGAGATCGCGCTCTTTCAGATCTGGAGACTGCCAACTCTTCACGGGAGCGGACAGCCCTGTCTTTCTCCCTCACAGCGGCCGGTGGTTTCGAACTGCCGACCTCTTGGTGAGCAGGCCAGTGAGCGACCACTGCACCAACGGAGGTATGGGCAGTCTACGGGGAGGAAGGGTCCCGGGAGAACCTTGCAGACACCATGCCGTGAGCCCCGTTGCACAGAGAGACAAACTGAGGGTCTGAACAGAGCCCTGGGGCACAATGGGTTATGGCTGGGCTGCTGACAGCAAGGCCCGCAGTTCGAAACCACTGTCTACTCTTCATGAGCAAGGCCAGGCTTTCTGTTCCCGTGAAGACCGACAGTCTCAGAAACCCGCCAGGGGCAGTTCTACCCTGTCCTACGGGGTCACCATGAGCTGGATTCGACTCAAAGGCAGTGAGTTCTGGTTGGAGGGTGTGACCTTGGACAGGGAGAAAGGGCCGTGCCCACCGGCAGGCACTCAGCCTCACTCCCCCAAGAGTGGGGCTCTGTGGGGCCGTCTGCAGCGGAGCCAGTGTGTCCACAGATCCCCCCAGGACTGCCCTTCCCAGGGGCACTGTGGGGTGAAGAGGCAGGGAGAGAGAGGGGAGACGGTGCTAACGGCCCTCTTCTCTGTGGCCCCAAGAACCTGGCATGATTGCCCACCCCCCACTGTAACCATTGGGGGGACAGCTTCTACCCTCACCTGCTGGAGAGAGAAACAGGCTGTAAGGGATGGAGGGAGGGGGAGTCCTGTCCCATCCCCGGTCAGTGGTCAGTGGTCGGGGACTTACACACCCGGCCACAGGCCACACCCAAGCTTGATGGGGAGACCCAGACCACAAGCAGGGGTCACCACTCAGCACTAGGGCTGCCTCCCCCATCAGAGGAGAGGAGCCCCTGAGCTGGCTGGGGTCATCGGACAGGGTGGGGCTGACCCTCTAGAGGAGGCCCCGCTCCCCGGTGCCAGGTGAGTATAGGGCCCTGCACCTGAGGCCCAGTGGTTGTCCAGGTGTTGGGCATGGTGGGCAGGGAGGGCCGGGGAAGTGGGGCCGTGGGGGGGGGTTGAGGACACGTTTGTGGGTACTTCAAGGCAGGCTGCGCCTGTCCCCACATCTCAGCCAGCAGCTGCGTGCCAAGGCACTGGTAGAAGGGGGCAGGTGTAGGTGTGAGGGTCAGAAGTGCCCACCTGTGCAGACTGGGAGGCAGCAACAGGCTTCCCCACCTTTCAGAACATATTGAAGCCCAGGCTTCTGTTCATGCAAATCCCCCGGGTAGTGACCTGCCCCTACCTGCCCCATCTACCTGGCATCTGGCCTGGTAACTGGTGCCCTCAGCTCTGGGCCGGGTCCCTCCTGGGTGTCGTGGGCAGCTCAGCACAAGTGAGAGGCAGGGGGTGCTAGCCTCGGGGTGGCAGTGGCCCCAGGGAACCATAGGATGGCCTTCCCTGGCTCACGGGGCCCAGGGCCCCACCTGCCCCTGGGAAGGAGGTCTGAGGTCGGAGCTGCAGGGCTTGTTGCTGGCTCCCTGCCTGGCTCCCGCGGCAATTAGGGGTTTTCTCAGCGGTGAAGGGGACCAGACTGGGGCCGCACTGGACTTGAGGGCCAGAGTCCACCCACAGGGAGCCAGATGGGGGCCTGCCCCTGACCACAGGTCTGAGCTGACTGAGCTGGCAAAGATAGCAGTTTCTCAAGTGAACCCAGTCCCCAGCAAGGGTCAGGCTGGGACCCAGGCCCCTCACCTGGGGCAGGGGGCCATCTCCTGGGACCCCTCCCCCACCTTTGGGCACATGTCCCCGTCAGCCCCTCCCTTGTGCCCCGGCCAGCCCCCACCCCATCTCAGCAGGCAAATTTCTGCCACTCAGGAGGCCATATTCAAATCCAGCTCCTGCAGGTGGGAGGCAGAATTTGCATCCCCTCCCAGGGGTGTGGCAGGGCCTCTGAGGGTGCCTGGTGCCTCAGGGGTCTGGGGCAGCCAGGAGGAGGTGGGCCCAGAGCACAGCGGACTGGCACCCGGTGGGCACCCTGGGCACAGCCTGGTCGTCGGGCAGCAGGACAGGATCGGCTTCACAGTCCTGCCCACTGTCACCACCTGCCGCTCAGGTGGGCTCCAGGGGGTCAGGGACCCTGAGCAGTCATGGAGCTCCCTGCCCCTGGCTCTCAGTGGGGTTGCCTGGGGACAAGTCCAGAAACAGTTGTGGGGTGGGAGTGCCGCTGCCATCCCAGGCTGGACGGAGGGGCAGGGCAGGGCCTGACTGGACTCCTGGAGGCCAGCAAGCCTCTGGGACCTGGCGAGCCGCAGGCTCTGGGGTCACCTTGGTGCTGGTGCTGGGGTCCCTGCTGTGGCTCAGCTTGGGGGTGGGGCAGATGGAGACACAGGGTTTTCAGAGGGGAGGGTTGGAGCGAGGCCAGAGTGGGAGCCAGTAGGGGGTGAGGTGGGCTGGTCTGGACCTCGGCAGGCAGTGTGGCCGGGAGAGGCTGGGTGCTGCCATCAGCAGGTGTGGGTGTCACCCCACTCATCAGAGCAGGTCCAGGCCACCAGTTCCCCCTGCCCTGCCCCTCCTGTGTGGAGAAGGCTGCGTCCTGCCACAAGGGGGTGGGGTGTGTGTGGATGGGCTTGACAAATGGCTGCTGGTCACACTTCTCCCACGAGGGTTAACACCGGCAAGGTTGGTGGTTCAAACCCCATGCTGCCCCTTGGGAGAACAGGGAGACCATCTGCTCCCATGAAGACCGACACTGGGGCAGCCCCGCCTGTGCGGTCACTAGGAGCCCTTTCTTGTGGCTTCTGGGGGGCGGGGGAGGTCAGATACTGTCTTGCTATGTGGCTGTGGGGGCTGGAGTGAACATCCCCCCCATCCCCGCTTCACCGGCCCCTCCCCTCACTTCAGCCCTGTTCATCTGCCTCACCTCTCATGGCCCTCCTCCTCTGCCCAGGGGCCCTCGGGTTACGAACCAGGAAGGTTTGGAGCCTGGGGGGCTGTTTCCAGGGGTCCCCAGACTCCCCCTGTGAAGGCTGGAGCAGGGGTGGAGCGTGGCTGGCCTGCAGCACCTGGGGGAAGTGAGTTCCAGCCAGAAGCCGTGTTCAGCTGTCAGTCATGGTGCAGGGGAGGCTGGGGAGGGGGGGTGTTTCCAGCTCCAGCCACACCCCCTCCATCTGCTGGGGGCTCTTCCCGTCCTTACCTGGGCAGGTAAGGCACCCACTTCTGAAGTGGGAGCTGGTGAGGAGGAGAAGGTGCCCAGGCCTCTGCCATGTCAATGCCCCTCTGTCCCCCAGAGTCGGGTCCATGCAGGGACACCGGGACCCCGGAGGCTGGTTGGGGCCAAGCCTGTGCCGGGGCGAGCTGGACTTCGGCGGGTCCGGGAAAAAGCACAGCAAGGTAAGGGCTGCGTCTGGGGGGCAGGGGGTCGTGTGACCCCAGGCACGAAGCCACTCCCACACACCTCCCCACAACCGCCCATGGGCGGCTCTCGGTGGTGCCCACTCTCTGATGGCAGGCATGGGAGCTTGTCCCGTGGGGGGGGCCTGCTGCAGCCTGAACACCATGCTGCCCAGAGGGCGAAGGGCCTTCCAGGGTCATCTGCAATCGGCAGCCAAGCCAGCCCCGGGCCCTGCCCCGAGCATCCATCCTCTCTTACCCTGCCGCTCTGGCCTCCCTGTGCCCACACCCCCTGCCCTGCAGAGCCCACTCCTGCTGCCCACCTCTGTACCTCCTTGCCCTCGGTGCCTGCTGCCCCCCAAAGCTGCTTCCCCCCACAGTTCGTGAAGGTGCCAGGTGATGTGGCCCCCGCGGCACTCTTCGACCTCCTGCTGGCCGAGTGGCACCTGCCGGCCCCCAACCTGGTGGTGTCGCTGGTGGGCGAGGAACGGCCCTTCACCATGAAGCCCTGGCTCCGGGATGTGCTGCGCAAGGGGCTGGTGAAGGCGGCGCAGAGCACAGGTTGGCGGCACCCGTGCAGGCCTGGGGCGGGGGGCATGGAGCATGTGTGCTCGTGTGAGTGTGGGGGTGCTGCAGGTGTGTGCCGGGGCATGCGTGGGCGGGTGGGTGCAGGCTGTGTGGGTGGGCGGCTGCAGCCACACTTCCAGTCCAGCGAAGACAACTGCACAGACAGGACCCTCTGTGCCACTGGGAAAGGGAGCCCCCCCAAGGACACCCAGGCCCAGCTGGGGGTGGGATGGGGGTGGTGTTGCCACCACTCTGCCAGGCACCTCTGCCCTGCCCTGGCCTGTCCAGAGCTGCCAAGGGGCCTGCCCTCCCCGGTCTCGGTTTCCCCACTGCCGGCACAGTGACCACCTCCCCTCTCCAGGGGCCTGGATCCTCACCAGCGCTCTCCGGGTAGGCCTAGCCCGGCACGTGGGGCAGGCCGTGCGTGACCACTCCCTGGCCAGCACGTCGACAAAGGCCCGAGTGGTGGCCATCGGCATCGCTCCACTGGACAGGGTCCTGCACCGCCACCTCCTGGACCGTGCCCAGGTGAGCACGGGCGGGGCCTCAGTGCGGACCACACCCAGCCACCTGCGGAGCCTCCTGCTCGGCAGCCTTTCCTGTTTGCCAGCCTGCGCTGGGGGCCGGGGGACAGCCACAGACAGCCAGAGGGGCTAGCTCTGCCCTCTGGGGCTCACAAGCAGCTGTGGGCACAGGACCCAGAGCTGGGGGAGGGGTGGAGGGAAGAGGGAAGGAGATAAGGGGGGAGACAGAGGCAGGGGAGGAGGGATGAAGAGGGGAGAGGGCGGAGCCCAGGAGGGCCTATGTGAGGCGAGATGCAGCCTGCGGGTGGGGGGGGGGGAGCACGGGGTAGGGACTGGCAGGGTGTGTCCACACCACAGGCAGCTATGGGGACTTGGGTCCCAAGGACAGGAATCCACGCAGGCCAGGCTCTGCCCCACCAGCCCCTGCAGCCCGCGGCACGGAACCCAAGCCTGCTCTCACTTAGCCCCCCGCCTGGGCTCTGCCCAAGACAAGGACCCCCACCTCCAGGGGGTACAGTCCGGGAGGAAGCCCCTCCTGCTCACAGGACCCCTCCTGTCAACCACAGTCTGAGAAGCGGAGACAGGCCTGGGCTGGTGGGGAGTGGGTCGGGCCCAGGGTCCTCTGTGACAGTGGTTCTCAACCTTCCCAATGCCAGGACCCTTTCATACAGTTGCTCATGTTATGGCGACCCCCCCCCCCAACCAAAATTATTTTCATTGCCACTTCATCACTGTTTTGCTATAATAATAATTTTGCTACTGCTATGACTCCCTTTGGGAGTCAAAGGACCCTTTCATAGGGGTCGCCCCCCACAGGTTGAGAACCGCTGCTCTAAGGCAAGGAGGGGGTGCCCTGGGGAGGCTTTGACGGCCACCTGAGGATGCCACTCTGTCTCCCCATGGGCCCAGGAGGACGTCCCGGTTCACTACCCCGAGGGAGACGACAGTCAGGGCCCCCTCTGCCCGCTGGACAACAACCACTCCTACTTCATCCTGGTGGGGCCGAGCGCCCCCGGGGCCACAGACGGGCCCGCAGAGCTGCGCCTGAGGCTGGAGAAGCACATCTCAGAGCAGAGGACCGGCTATGGGGGTGAGGCTGGCCCTCTGGGACTCGGAGGAGGCCCAGAGCAGGGCATGGGAGCAGGTGGGATACTGGGGCAGGGGCAGCAGTGGGGCCAGGCAGTGTGTCCCCCATCCCTCGGGGCCACCCTCACCTGAGCCCTACCCCAACAAGATGAGATCTACAGGTGGTCACTGCCCATTTCCCTCCACCCACCCGGAGACAGCCTCCACCAGGGGCAGTGCTGCCCAGGGAAGGGGCACTGCTCTGTGTAGCCACCAGGGGCAGTGCTGCCCAGGGAAGGGGCACTGCTCTGTGTAGC
>NW_022111317.1:41855-61174 GCF_000313985.2 Echinops telfairi | reverse complement strand
AGGGGCACTGCTCTGTGTAGCCACCAGGGGCAGTGCTGCCCAGGGAAGGGGCACTGCTCTGTGTAGCCACCAGGGGCAGTGCTGCCCAGGAGAGGGGCACTGCACTGTTCCAGCCAGTGCCAGCTTGTAAAGTTTAATTTATCAAGAAAATACTAAGCAGCAACTCATTAAATTAAAAAAGAGAGAACCATATTAATGAAGTGAGGCATATAAAGATTGATATCCCAGACACTGAGCTAAAATGGACTGGGATTGGCCATTTTGAACCAGTCTATGGTTCACTCTGCTGGAACCACGTCCAGAGGAAGGGTTTCACATTTCAAGCTCTCTCTCCAAGAACAACGCTCTCTGCTCTCCGCTCTCCGCCACTGGAGACTATCCGTGCACCAAGACGGACGGCCAGTCCATATGACAATCACTTGAATTCACACACCCACGAGTGCCTCAGGGGACTGTGTCCCTCCTTCGGCGGTCTGCAAGCGGCCCACGTGCCGTGAGAATGCATCGACCACGAGTGGTGTCTGGAATTCAAGAGCTGGAAATCAAGAGCATTAGGAACCATTGTTGGAAGAGATGGTCTTGGAGGACAGAAACCACGCTGGTAGACCAAACGCTACGAGTTTGGCAAGACCAACAGCCTATTTGTTCATCGCCAGAACCGTTTACCAATGACATAAACGGTGACCACCTGTGCGGACCTCACCAGACAGACCCAAGGACCCAACACACAGGAACCAAATGGACCCCATCCATCAGAACCAGGCCAGGGTCTGCCTGTGGAACAGACCACCCATTGCGCAAATGCAAGGCCAGGCCGAGGCTGATTAAGATGGAAACAAGTCCATGGGCACCGAAGCATGACCGTGAGTCTGTCCCACCTGAACGCAGAGGCCATCGCAAGGACAGATAGGAGACACTGAATGCTCAGGACTGCAGGCGTGATGGGTTGTGAACGAGGTCAAGGGCAGCCTAGAACGGGAGGGAAAGAGAAGCAACTCTTCTGCAGGCTTCAGAAGCGATGCTCAGACTTGCTCTCGAACATCGAGGCACTAAAGCTCAGGGAAGAAATGCTGGTGCCAATGAGCTGAAGCACCAATGGTATTGAAGGAAGATGCTTTTGCTGCACGGATGGCATTCATGAAAATGCCAGCCTCCAGGCACGCACCCTACAGGACAGGGGAGAAGGGCCCCTGTGGGTCTCGGAGATGGTAACTCTTTACGGGGCTAGAAAGTCTCGTCCGTCTCCCGAGGAGCAGCTGGTGGTTTCAAACTGCTGACCTTGCGGTTAGCAGCCTAGCGAGTAAAACCACAGGATGCCACCCGGGCTCCTTCGATCGAGGGGCCGCAGAGGCAGACAGCTACGCCTGATCCTGGATGGCAGGCGGGAGGACAAACGTATACTGGCCAGGGGGGCGCTGAGGGATTTTAGTGTGTCTGAAGAGGGGGTGGTGGGCCAGTTAAATGGAGCAGCCTGTTTGGGGAGGGGGTGTGCCTTCAGGTGACTGTGGGACTTGCTGCCTGTGTGTGGTTGGCCTGAGATCCTGGCAGATGGGGGCTCTGGGTGGGGGGTTCAGTTCAGGCACTTGTGACTGAGTTCACACAGCACTTCGGGGGCCTGTGTGAGATCAGAACTGAGACCCACAAGCATCACGCCTTTTTCTGGAGGTGCCCTGGGCCCACCTTTTGGTCAGCAGAGGGCTTTACCATGAACGGGCTCCTGAGTTCAGGCAGGACCCCCAAAATGGCCCGGGTGCCTCTTTGATTTGTCACTCAACAGAAGGGTCTGGGCAGGTCGGACTGTGAGGCCTGCCTGTCCAGGGAGGGCAGGAGGCTCTGGACTCCGGTGCCCGAGACACTGGCCTCCACCAAGGCTGGTGCCCAAGGACTGAGCCAAGGGGGGCGGTCATGGCCACAGAGCTCCCACAGGGCAGGATGCAGATGCAGCCCCGGGTCCTCAGCTTGTGATAAAGGTCCCTGAGGGGCAGCCCTGGGGCCTGGTGGTCTCCTCCTGCCCCGGCCCAGGTCTCCCCTCATGATGGTCATCTACAGGCACCAGCAGCATCGAGATCCCTGTCCTCTGCCTGATGGTCAACGGTGACCCCGGCATGCTGGAGGTAGGGGCAGTGGTTAGGGGGGCTCCCCAAGGGTGGGAGTAGGGTGAAGGGACAGGGGCATACCAGGACTGCCAGGGTCTGGGATCGATCTGCTCTCCCACTCCCTCCCACCTCTCTCCCCACTCCTTCCCTCCCTCTCCCCTATGTCTCTCCCTCCTTTCCTTCCCCCTCCTCCTTTCTTCCCTGTCTCTCTCCCCAACTTCCTCCTCCGTCTGCCCCTGTCTTCCAGAGGATGTCCCGGGCCTTGGTGCACGAGGCCCCGTGGCTGATCCTGGCCGGCTCTGGGGGCCTCGCAGACATCCTGGCAGCCCTGGTGAACCAGCCCCACCTCCTGGTGCCCCAGGTGGCTGAGAAGCAGTTCAAGGAGAAGTTCCCCAACGAGCACTTCTCTTGGGAGGACATCCTGCACTGGACCAGGCTGGTGCGCGGCCATCCACCCCACAGCACTGGCCCCCACCCTTGTCCCCACAGGACAGCTGCCTCACGCGGCCCTCCCCTGGCTGCCCAGCATGGCAAGCCCCCGATCCAGGATGGCCTGTCGTGGATGGGGTGGGAAGGGGCTTGGTGACCAGCCTGCAGGCCTGTGGGGGGCTGTCCCTGGGTGTGTGGGGGTCCTGTGCCCTGGGAACAGCCCCGCTTGAGCCTCTGCTTGCCCCAGCTGCAGACCATTGCTGCGCACGCGCACCTGCTCACGGTGTACGACTTTGAGCAGGAGGGCTCCGAGGAGCTGGACACGGTCATCCTCAAGGCGCTGGTGAAAGGTGAGGAGCAGCCCGGACACCCGGCCCCCACGGCTCCTTCGGATCCCACAGCTTCTCAGGGGGGAAGGAAGTGCAGGGGGCGCTCAGGCACAGCACAGGCAGGGCCCTTCCTGCAGCACAGGGCCACCTCCCATGTCCTGTCTGGTCCTGGGCTTCTCCGAGAGAGGCCTGTGCCTGGGGCAGGGCCTGACCCCTCCCGGGACAGCAGCACTGGGCATGCCCTCAGGCCGCCGCACTGTGTGTGAGACTGCCCATGTCAGCGGTCTGAGGACATGGAGAAGGAGCTCTGGTGGGACTTGTGCACTGCCAGCCTCGAGGTCTGCGGTTCAAACCCACCAGCTGCTTGGCGGGAGAAAGATGAGGCCGTCTGCTCCCGGAAAGACTCACAGTCCCAGAAACCCCGGCCTCCGAGGGCGCTCTAGGTTTTTGGACATTCACACATTGTACGGCCAGCTCATTCTCATCACTCCAATGAGATTCGGGGCCCCCTAGCCCTCACGCCTCATTTCCCCAGACACCCCACACCCTCTTTCCTCTCCTGAGGGGTGGCTGCTTGGTCGGAACCACCCGGCCCAGTACTTAACCCTCTGTGCAGCCAGGTCTCCTCCCCCCAAGGACAGGAAGCCACGTCACCTTAGCAGAGTGCCCTGGTCTGCACCAGGCGCCGGCTGACCTGCTTCAAGGGGTGGCGCACCTCCCCATAGACACTCATGTTGTGGCCACTCTGGAGAGGGCGTGGCTGGGGCAGCAGACACAGGTTCAGGGAGGGGAGGTTGGGTAGGGGGCTCACGGCAGCAGAGAGACTCCCCCGTGGGGCTATCAGGCACCTGGGTGTCCCAGCTGCTCCCCAGACAATAACCAGTCCAGCTGCCCCTGCCCATGTCCTGCCCACAGGGGTCACCGAGGTCCATGCAGTCATTTAACAAGACACCAAGGTTGGCCGCCCAGCTCTGGAGCCAATGATGGGTCTCACTGGGTAGTGGTGTCCCCCAGGGCTAGACCTCCAGGCAAGGACGGCAAAGCCACCTGTCGGGAAAGGGCTTCATGTTAACCCAAACTCCTGGCTTCTACTCAGGAGCCCCAAGGTCCTGGGCAGTGGGGGGTGAGGGGGAAAGAAGAAAGCTATGAGGGTGGTGTCAGGCGCCCAGCTCCTCCTCCACTCTGCTCAGCCCCGCCCCCTGTGGGAGGAGCCAGGTGGTCTTTCCATCTGCCTGCCCAGCGCTCCCTCCGGGCTTTGGGGAGCAGCCCCTGACCAAGTGCCTCTCAGAAGCCCCGTGCAGCCAGCGCTGGGGTGTCTAGAAGCCCCATGGGGGGGGGGCGGCGCTGATGGCGTCTCTCTGTCCCTGCCCGCAGCCTGCAGGAGTCACAGCCATGATGCCCAGCACTACCTCGATGAGCTCAAGCTGGCCGTGGCCTGGGGCCGCGTGGACATCGCCAAGAGTGAGATCTTCAACGGGGACGTCGAGTGGAAGGTGCCCACCTCAGCACCTGGGCTAGACCAGACTCCCCATCCAGACCACCCTGGTCACCTGGGCTAGGCTAGTCCCCCGCACCCTGATCACCTGGACTAGGTGCCCCCCCCCACCTCATGACTTCGGCTAGGTGTTCCCCTCCCCAGCCACTTGGGCTTGGTCAGTCCCCCCTTGGCGGCTGCGTCCTGAGCGCCGATCCTGGACCATCCACCCACGCAGTGTTGGGCTTGACCAGGAGTCCCGGAGCTGTGGCTGGGGATCTGAACTCCGAGCGGAGTCCAGCGCCCCAAAGGCCTCTGCCTTGATGCATACCCGCCCCCCCACCCCACCCCAGTCTCAAGACCTGGAGGAGGTGATGATGGACGCGCTGGTGAACGACAAGCCGGACTTCGTGCGCCTCTTCGTGGACAACGGCGCGGACGTGGCCGACTTCCTGACGTACGGGCGGCTGCAGCAGCTCTACCGCGCCGTGTCCCCCAAGAGCCTGCTCTTCGACCTCCTGCAGCGCAAACACGAGGAGGGCCGCCTGACGCTGGCCGGCCTGGGCGCCCAGCAGCCCCGCGAGCCGCCCGCCGCGCCGCCCGCCTTCTCCCTGCACGAGGTCTCCCGCGTGCTCAAGGACTTCCTGCATGACGCCTGCCGCGGACTCTACCAGGAGGGCCGCGCGGGGGCCCGCGGGCCGGCTGTGAGAGAGGGCGGGGCCAGACTAGGGAGGGCGGGGACAGGTGGGTGGGCGGGGCTAGTGATGGTGGCCGGTGGGATCAGGAGGTCGGGCCCACAGAGGGGAAGCCAGGAGGCAGTGAATGGTGATGGTCAGGAGTAATGGTTGTTGGTGGTGGGCGGGTCCAGCAGTTGGACGGGCGGGGTCAGTGTGGGGAGGGGCCAATGAAATGAGGCGGAGCTAGTGATAGTGAGGGGTGGAACCAGTTGGTTGGGGGTGTGGCTTTCAAAAGGCGCGGGTGGGGCCAGCAGCAGGATGGGTGAGGTCAACCTGGGGTGGGGCTAGTGATGTGGGGAGGAGCGGAGGCTGGTGATGGACAGGGTCAGTGGTGGTGAGGAGTGGGGCCAGCAGTGGTGTTGGGCTGAGCCAGTCTGGGCAGGGGTGGAGACAAGTGGACAGGGGCAGGACTAGTGATGGGGGCGTGGCTTATTACAAGGGAGGGAGGAGGCTGGTGGTGGGCGTGACCAGCCAGTGGAGGGACGGGTCTCGCGATGGTGAGGGGTGCGTCAGCGTGGGGGGGAAGATGGTGGAGACAGGTGGTCATTGGTGAGGCTAGTGGTAGCAATGGGCGGGACCAGCAACAGGGTGGGATGGGGTCAGTAAACTGAGAGAAGGGGCGGGACCGGTGGGGGCCGGGCCCAGACAGCATTAGGCACAAAGGCGGGTGTCTGCTCCTACAGGAGAAGGGTCCGGCCAAGCGGCCCACGGGGCATAAGTGGCTGTTGGACCTGCAGCAGAAGAGTGAGGATCCCTGGCGAGACCTGTTCCTGTGGGCGGTGCTGCAGAACCGCCACGAGATGGCCACCTACTTCTGGGCCATGGTGAGTGTGCTGGGCCAGCGCAGGGGCCAGGTCACCACCGGAGTTCGCGGGGAGGGAGGGGGCCGCCACCTCACAGCCGGTCTCGCAGGGCCAGGAGGGCGTGGCCGCCGCGCTGGCCGCCTGCAAGATCCTCAAAGAAATGGCCCACCTGGCGGCTGAAGCCGAGGTGGCCCGGACCATGCGGGACGCCAAGTACGAGCAGCTGGCCCTGGGTGAGTGGGAGGGGACTCAGGGGGTTCCCTGTTCTTGCTCCCCGTGGACCCAGGGTGGAGGAAACCTGCCCCACTTGGGTAGCTCCACCTTGGGTCCTGCATGGGGTGGGACACTGATGTTCTGGCAGGGACACTCTGCGGGATGGGGGCTCCTGAGGGACCCAGGGTGGCGTGCACAAGCCACTGCGCTGTCAAAGGGAGGCTGCAGGGAAACAGAGGCAGAGAGGGGCGGGACACGGGTCCCCCACTGAGCAGCGGTGTGGTGGCCCGGTGGCCGCAGGTCTCTTCTCTGAGTGCTACAGTAACAACGAGGACCGCGCCTGCGCGCTGCTGGTGCGCCGCAACCGCAGCTGGGGCAGGACCACGTGCCTGCACCTGGCCACCGAGGCAGATGTCAAGGCCTTCTTTGCCCATGACGGCGTGCAGGTGGGTGAGCCCCGCGCTGCCATAGGCACCTTCCCCTCTGCCACCCCATCCATCACCTGTGGCCATTCAGCTGTGGACCCGGGCCAGCCCCCCACCCCCATTAAGCCGTCCCCTGAGTCTCTTCCCCAGCCCACCTGTGAGAGGAGCTGGGTGGGCAGCAACCTGTCTTGCAGGCCTTCCTGACACGGATCTGGTGGGGGGACATGGCCACAGGCACCCCCATCCTGCGCCTGCTGAGCGCCTTCATCTGCCCCCCACTCCTCTACACCACCCTCATCACCTTCAGGTATGCAGAGGACCAGCCTGGGCTCCAAGGGGTGACGGGGTGTTGCGCCCCCCACCTGGCCCCCTGCCTGGTGTCCTCATAACCCTCCCAATGTAGCTGCCATTCAAGGCCAGGCCCGGGCCCTGTAGGAGGGCCTCCGGGGACCTCCCCGGCCTAAGCACCCCATGCCCACAGCGACGAGGCCCCACAGAGGGCAGAAGCAGAGGCCCTGCAGGGGTCAGACAGCCTGGACTTGGAGAGAAGCCCACTCAGCAAGCCCAGTGGCCGGTACTGAGCCTTGGAGGGTGAAGGGCCGGAGGCGGGCAGTGGCCGAGGAGCTCTGTGGGGCACCCGCCTACTTGCTGGCTCCCCATCTGCCTCACAGGACAGACCAGCCAGACGAGGCACCAGGGGCTCTGTCCCTCCACCGCGGGCCTGGGGCCTCCTCTCTGCTCACACGCTGGCGCAAGTTCTGGGGTGCTCCAGTGACCGTGTTCCTGGGGAACGTGGTTATGTACTTCGCCTTCCTCTTCCTGTTCACCTATGTCCTGCTGGTGGACTTCCAGCCGCCACCCCACGGGCCCACAACACCTGAAATCACCCTCTACTTCTGGGTCTTCACGCTGGTGCTGGAGGAGATCCGGCAGGTGAATCTCGGGCAGCAGTTCCTCAGAGGCAGAGGCTACCCCTTGTCCCCAGACTAGACAGAGCCCTGATCCCAGATCCATACTGAACCCAGATCCCAACTCCTCACTGAGCCCTGATCCAAGATCCACACCGAGCTCGGATCCTGACTCATCATTGAGTCCTGAGCCAGGTTCCACACTGCACAACACCCCCCGCCCCAAGGCACCTCCCAGATCTCGTTCAGGCACAAGTTCCAGGGCACCCCAGTGGCCATGTTCCACATTGAGCCCCAAGCCTAGCTCCAAATGAGGCCCAGATGCTAGCTCCCCAGTCAGTCTGAACCCTGACCAGAGCCAGTTCCTGGACCCTTATCACAGAGAGACCCGACCCCATGTCCAGGCTGACCTCTTCCCTGATCCCACACTGAGCTCAGACCCCAGCTCTCACGGTTCCCAGTTCAAGTGGGAGACTGAGCCTGATCCCTGATAATCTCAGCCTGGCAGCCCCTGGTGGTGGGACCCCTGCAGCTGTAAGGGGCCGTCTCTCCTCCACCAGGGCTTCTTCACGGATGAAGGCACGAACCTGGTGAAGAAGTTCATGCTGTATGTGGAAGACAACTGGAACAAGTGTGACATGGTGGCCATCTTCCTGTTTGTCGTCGGTGTGACCTGCAGGTCCGTGTGGCCCAGATGCCTTGCCGGGGCAGCTGCCAGGAGTGGGATTGGGCATGCCACCCACAGGCCTGGGGCCAGTGGGCCTCTCGGGCATTGGCAACAGGGCTTGCCCTGGCCAGCCCGTGTGTGTGTGTGTGTGTGTGTGTGTGTGTGTGTGTGCGCGCCCTTGGGGCCCCCCAGCATCCCAGCCCTGTCCTCCCCAGGGTGCTGCCCTGGGTGTTCGAGGCTGGCCGTGCAGTGTTGGCCATTGACTTCATGGTCTTCGCGCTGCGGCTGATCCACATCTTCGCTGTCCACAAGCAGCTGGGCCCGAAGATCATCATTGTGGAACGGATGGTGAGCCCTGACCCCTCTCCCCACCCCTGGTGTCCCCTGTGCCCCCACCTGGCTAACACGCCTCTCCCACCCTGAGATGAAGGACGTCTTCTTCTTCCTCTTCTTCCTGAGCGTGTGGCTCGTGGCCTACGGCGTGACCACCCACGCCCTGCTGCACCCGCACGACGGCCGCCCCGAGTGGATTTTCCGCCGCGTGCTCTACCGGCCCTACCTGCAGATCTTTGGCCAGATCCCGCTGGACGAGATGGATGGTGCGGCAGGGGAGGGGTCGGGGGTAGGGCTGTCACAGGCTGGAGAGTCCAGCCCGTGATCCAGGGGCGCGGCGTGCCTGTTTATGGGGAGCCGTTCACCCGCACACAGGGCCCTGGGGGTTGTTGTTCTGAGTACCGCTGAGTAAGGGAACTACACGCTGGCCGGCCCTGGCCATCCCCACCACTGTCCCTGTCTGAGCCCCTGGTGGCAGCCACGGTGTCCGTCCATCTTGCTGAGGGGCTTCCTCTTTTTCGCTGCCCCTCCGTTTTACCACGCGTGACATCCTTCTCCAGGACTGGTCTCTCCTGACAACATGTCCAACGTATGTAAGACCATGTCTCCACATCCTTGTCTCTAAGGAGCACTCTGGCCACACTTCTTCCAAAACTGGTTGCTTTATCCTCCCAGCAGTCCCAGGTACTTTCAGTAGTCTTCTCCGGCACTGTAGTTCAAACACACTGCTTCCTATTCAATGCCATGGCCAGGTCAGGCGCACCTGAGTCCTCACAGTGGCACCCTTGCTCTTCAACCCTGCAGAGGTCTTGTGCAGCAGATTCACCCAATGCACTGTCATTGATCTCTTAGCAGCTGCTGCTTGAGCATTGGTTGTGGACCCAAGCAAGACACAATCGTTGACCACTTCAAAGAGGGGGGGGCTGGGGGTTTGCTGATTATGGGCCGCTGGCATGGCCATGGGGCACACACCTGCGTGTAGGGACATGGGAGCCAGCCTGGCTTAGGGTCTGTGCTGGGCAGAGATGGACACATGGCAGGAGTGACCCAGTCCTGGGTCACCCTCAACTGTTCGCAGGAGGCTAGGCCTCACCTGGTCGCACTCCCTGGTGGCCCTTGCCCTGCTCCCTGAACTCTGGGCAGCAGGCCCACTCACTGGTCTCCTACTCCCCCACCCTCCAAGGCCCCGCCCACGGGAAAGGTCGCTCCCCAAGCTGCCAGGAGCAGCTCCAGGCTGCTTCCAGAGGCGGGGCCTCCTGTGTCTGCGCATGCGCTCAGATGTGTGCGGCACTCCTGGCTTGGCTGGGGCTCAAGCAGTGAGGTGTGGGCACCGGAGGCTCGTGAACTGAGCTCTGGCACGCAGCGGGGCACGCTGTGGTGTGGGCACTCTGCGGAGGAAAGGAGCCAGCTCCTGGGAAGGTGTCTGGAGGCTGGTGGGGGGCGGGGGTTGGGATCCGGCCAGGGTCTGCAGAACGCCCCTCTGCACATGGCCCATGTGTTTCAGAAGCCCGGGTGAACTGCTCCACACACCCCCTGATGGGGGACTCACCCTCCTGCCCCAACCTCTACGCCAACTGGCTGGTCATCCTGCTGCTGGTCACCTTCCTGCTGGTCACCAATGTGCTGCTCATGAACCTCCTCATCGCCATGTTCAGGTGCCCTGCGGCCGCGCTCCCCACATGGTAGCCTGAGCCCACCGGTCCTCAGGTCTAGTTGAGGCAGCTGGCGAGGTGAGCCCAGCTTGCAGTAGGACAGGACACCAGGTGTCAAGGCAGGTGGGCCTGGGAGAGAGCAACGGGGGTGGGGGTGGAGTGAGGGATAGTAAAGCCAGCAGCCCCCTCAGAGGAAAGAGGCATGCATCTGAGGCCGTGGGGGGCCCCCACCCCCGCAGCTACACGTTCCAGGTGGTGCAGGGGAACGCCGACACATTCTGGAAGTCGCAGCGCTACAGCCTGATCGTGGAGTACCACGAGCGGCCCTCGCTGGCCCCGCCCTTCATCGTCCTCAGCCACCTGAGCCTGCTGCTCAAGAAGGCCTGCCGCAAAGAGGCAGAGCCACAGGGCCAGCGGCTGGGTGAGGGCGGGCCGCATGGGGCAGACAAGGCAGGACCCCAGAGGTAGTGCCCGGGGAGGGCGGGACCACTCGGGGCAGGCCAGGGCCTAAGTCAGAGCGATGCTCTGGGTCTGAGCGATCTACCTGGACGAGGGTAAGACTGGGGCCGGGCCATAATTCCAAGGGTGGGCCCTGAGGAGGGCAGGGCCAGGGCAGGATATATAGGTGACAATAAGGCCCTGAGGGTCTGGGTCTTTCAGGGGTGGTCTTGGGGACAGGTGCTGGCTGCCACCGTCCACATTGGCTGTGGCCCTGTCCCCTGTCCCAGCCACTGGCTCTGCCTGCTAGGTTAGCTGCTTTCTAAGGCCAACCCCACTAGAGAGGGGGGCACTGATGTACTTGTGGCCAGGGCCCCCTCTAAGGCTGACAGGACCCGTCCTAAGCCTCTGGCCAATCCAGCTGCCCCCCCCCCCCCCCCAGAGAGAGACCTGCCCGACCCCCTGGACCAGAAGATCCTCACGTGGGAGACGGTCCAGAAGGAGAATTTCCTGAGCAGCCTCGAGAAGAGGAGAAAGGAGAGCACCGCGGAGGTCCTGCGCAAGACGGCCCTCAGGTGAGGGAGCCCTCAGGTGAGGGAGCCCTAGGGGAGGGGCGTCCACAGGGAGCGTGCCAGTGATGAAGGAGCACCCACAGAGAGCACCACAGGGGAGGACACTTGTGGGAAGGAAGATGTAAGAGTTAGGGGCGCTCCTGGGGACAGAGGAACAGGGCTGGTGTCAGGGCCTGTAGGCGGATCTCCAGTCTCTGCCAGGCCATGGTCAGTCACTGCTGGTGACAGGCTCTGCTGGGACCAGGCCTGCCCTAGTAAGAGGGACACTGGCCAATAAGCGTGGCATGCTGTCCTTGCAAATTTGGGGCTTTGGCTGCCCTCTGTCTGTGGGTCCTCAATGCCTGCAGGCCCAGCCTCCTGGCCTCGGTCTTGCTCTCCCAGGGCAAGGAGGGCGCCTGATCTCTCTCAGGAGCCCTACACCCTATCACCTGCCATTAGTTGGGCGCACGGGGTGGGGGAACAAAGGGCCAGAGGCCCTGCCGCAGGTACACCGGAGGTGCTGGCATCACGCCAGCCACCGGTGGCGTCTTTTCCACTGCAGGGTAGACGCAGTGGCCACGTGCCTGGGTGCACTTCGGGAGCAGGAGAGGCGAGTCAAGGGTTTGGAGTCTCAGGTGAGCACCCCACTCCTGGAGCCAGATGGGCGCACATCTCTCAGCAGGGGCTGTGCATACCCAGCCTGGAGCTCCAAGCACCTGCAGAGAGCGGGGTGGGATTGGGGTGTCCCTACCCACACCTGAGCTCACCAGCCCTGGCTCCCTGAATGCCTCGCTCTTCCAGATCAACTACTGCACGGTTCTCCTGTCCACAGTGGCTGACACACTGGCACAGGGCCATGGCCCCTGCAGCAAGTGGGGTGAGTGTGGATGGGTCGCCCCTCTGTTGGGAGCTGGCCCCCAGCCCTCCCCGGGGCAGCTGGTGTGGGTGGGGCCCGCCTGAGGCCAGCGTGTCCGTCCTGCGCGCCAGGCGGACCCCTCACTCTCCTTCTCCGCCAGGCTCCCAGAACTGCGGTGGCCGCAGCCCGAAGCTCCCTGCTGAGCACGGAGGCAGCCATCCGTCCTGAACCAACTCCTGGGCCACTTCAGGGAGCAGAGGGTGCCCTGTGGGAAGCACCCTCTGCCTCTTGGATGACCAGCTTCTCGGAAGGCTGCCCCCACCCCACCCCTGTTGTCTGATTAAGAGTCTGACTTGCTGGTCACTGTGGTTTTTTCCCTCTACAAGCCCAGGGCCCTTCGGCCAGTGGGCCAACCTGTGCCCCAGCCCAGGCACCCTCTGCAGCTTTCGGTGCAGGAACAACCTCCCACCAGCTGGGAGTCCCTCGCCAGCACAAGCCACCCGCCCCTTGAGGCACCCAGACGGGGCGGTACCTGGAAAGGGGTGGGCTTTGGGCCACACAAAGCAGACACCCTCCCACTGTCCCTGGGGACGGTGACCCCCATGGGAGGGGTCAGCAGGCCATCAAGCTGTCACCGCTCGAGTCTCCCAACGACCTCGGGGTAACACCGGTTAGAGTGGGAAAGGACCCGGCCCTAGTGAGAAGGTGCACACATCCTTGGGGACACAAGACAGCACACAGAGCCTGGATGAGCCCTCAAACTTTTACTGTCCCCACATGGCAGTGATGGCGGGGCTCCCGTGTGTGCAGGCGCTGCCACAGGCATTGCCCGCTGAGGGCATCTTAGGCCTCGGCCCCGGGGCCGTCGGGAGGGCTGCTGCCTTTGCTCCGTAAGTGGTTCCTGCTCCGTTTCCTGCTGCCGTGGAACCCTACTGCTTCTACCAAGAGGGGCGGCCCTGGGCCGGGGCCCAGCCCAGGGGGGGTTCCCTCTCCCTCCTGCAGGTCCCCATGAGGGCCCCCCTCCTCAGTCTCAGGGCTGGCGACCAGGTGGGCCAGCTTCACGCCATCCTCGGCCTCACCCACGGCTGCGCCCACCTTCCTTGGGCCCCGGCTCCTTTCGGGCCTACTGAAGATGATTCTGCCCTGCCCGCGGCTGGAGGGGTCCTGGTTGAAGGTGGGGGCATATTTGGGGGGCCCAGCCGGGCTCCGGGAGCCCAGGAAAGACAAGGCCGCCTCACGGTTGCTCTGGTCACTGCCCTCAGGCATGCCATCCAGGCTGTACCTGGTCCAGCGCTCGGGGTGCGTCACGTAGTCGGGGACAGAGGGCACCCGGGGCGGTGGGACAGCTCTCAGACTGCCGCAGCGTGGGCCCTGTTCTGGAGGGTGGTCTGGGGGTGCCAAGGGCCGCTTGAAGTGGCCCCCGTCTCCAGAGTCGGTGTGGGCCACACCCTCCAGGCAGTCGAAGATGTTTCTGCTGCGCTGTGAGAAGCTGGGACTCATGCCGGGCAGGTGAAATGGCCGGACAGGGGCTTGGGGCGGACCTGCTGGGGGTGAGGGTGGCTCATCGGGGCCGGAATCCCCCTCGGCCTCGCCCCGCAACTCCTCTGGGGACAGGGTGTCCACCTTGGCACTGTCTGGCAGGCTGAGGTCCGAGTCTGAATCTGAGTCACTGAGGGAGACCGCGTCCGAAGGAAGGCCGCCCAACTCGGCCTTGCAGTCGGCCTCACCGCCTCCAGTCGCCGCCATCTCTCCAGAGGGCAGCGCTGTCCCTAAACCAAATGGCCCATTAGCTCAGTCTGCGAACCACCCCCTCCGAAGGGGCCCCTGCTGTGAGAAGCCATCTCTCACCGGCCTCGTTTCCTGGGTGCTGGTGGGTGGTTAGGCTCGGTCTCAGCAAGCCTTCTGGGCCCAGGCTCAGTCGTCTATCCTGCAGGGGCCTCTCAGGAAGCGCTGTAGTTGGGAGGGGGTCAAGGAGAGGACCACCCATCAGACCAGCCCAGCAGGAGTACAGACACCTGGCAGCAGGCTAGCAGGGAGGCAAAACCTTGAGTCCAGACTCTGGCAGAACCTGCACAGCGCCTGATTGTTGCAAAGGACTCCCCCAAGGCTGGCACCCTCCAGACTCCTGTGTGTGGGCAGAGGAGCTTGGCTGGGCGAAGGCACGCTCAAGAGCCGCCTCCTGTTACCACGACGACGGGCCAGGGGAGAGCATCAGCGCCCCAACCCGGGAGTTCCGGCGCACGGACACCGCGCGGGGTGACCCCGGGCTCGTGCATACGTTGGGGATGGGGGACCGACGGGCGTGGCTCGGCAGCTCCAGTCGGCGGAGGGGCGGGACTCCGGGCCAGGTGTGGCTCTCAGAGCGAACTCGGGGAGGAAGCTCAGCCCACGAGGCGTTTTAGGGCCCGCAAGGCCAGGGGGGCTCACGCGCAGCCGGCCTCCCGTCCCCCCCATGGGCACGCAAAAGCCACCAAGGTGCCGGACTCGGGGGCTCGGCGGTGGGAAGAGCTGGGGCCTGGGCTTCCTGATGCCCACAGCAGCCGCCCCGCGGCGGGGAACGAACCAGATTCTCCAGGGCCGGATGGATGGGCCCCAGGTCTGGGGACACCGAGACGTCGGAGTGGCCAGGTTCGGAGGTGCACTTTGGGGACTACGACCTCGCGGCGGCCTTCCGTATATAAACCTACCGCTCACGGCAGCCTGGCCTCCTCCATGTTGGTCGCGCTGCCTGCCGGGACGCCGCGCTTAGCCCTTTGGGAAACCGAGTCTTCTGTCGGCGAAGCGGCTCAGTGCTCGTGTCCAAAGAACTACAACTCCCAGAAGGCACTTGGCCACCGTCTCCGAGGCCTGACGGGACTCGTAGTCCTGTGCGGTTCCTTTTCCTACTCTTAACCTTTCTTTTGCTGGGGAGGCTAGCTCGGGACTGATTCCGAGACGTGGGCACCTTCGAGGAACAAGTTCGAATTTAAGGAGAAAAGGGAGACAAGGCCGGATGCGAGTCCCAGAGTGCTCCCTGGGCTCTAGCGCCACCTGCCGGCAGCCGCGAGTACACAGGCCGCCTCGGGAAGGAAGCGCGCGCTCGCGCTTCGCGGGCACACAGCCAATCGCCAGCCATTTCCTGTCTGGCCCGGAAGTAGCGAGGCGTCGCCTTTTTCCGTCCATCCATCGCCTTTTCTTCCTGAGCTGTGGGGGCCTAAGCTAATCAGAGGGCCGTCGTTGCGTTCCGCTGCCCAGCCCCACCGCATCGGAGCCCCCCAAGCAGGTCCCCGCACTCACGCAGCCCCAAATCAGAAGCAGGCCTCATCTTGCACGCATGGGCTGCCTGGCCTCCCCTGCTCAAGGCTACAAGTAGTGCCTGTTGCCCAGGGTGTTTCCTGGGGCCTCGTCCAGGGGCAAGGCTCTTCCCAGGCCCACCTTTACCCTCAGGGACACAGCCGGCCACCCCCGGGTCCTCTAGCCACAGCGTGCATCTCTGAGCAGCAGACCTGCCCTCGCCCCTGCTGTGGCGTGGCTGGTGCAGAGACTTAGGTGGCCTGGAAGGGGCAGGCCATCCTTCCATCGAGCCCCTCTGGTCCGGTGGCCCTGCCCATTGGGATCCCACCCCCAAGAGGGCGGGTGTGTGTGACTGGGGGAAGCCTGTGCTACAGAAACCTGGCTTCAAAAGGCCACAGGCCACTTGAAGATAGGTCACCTTCTGCCAGGTGACGGAGGACAAGGCCCAAGGGTTCTCCCTTTGATATCGTCGTCTCCCTGGGACCCTAGGCCCAATGGGGGCTTCGATATTGGCTTTCTCTGATGACTTGGATACCTCTGCTGGAAACTGGGGGTCCGTGACGCTACCCAGTCCAAAGGCAGGGTCGCATCAACCAACCCCAAGCAGGGGACACCACCTGCCCATCTGTGGGAGCAGTTGCACCCAGGTCTTTGATTTGGTAGGGGCTACAGACTGGTGGGAAGACACCACCAGACCCATGTGTATCTGTGTATTGGGCAACCCAGCCCTATCCAGAAGCAGGAGACGCAGGCACCCTCCTCAGTCCCGAGCATCCAGGAAGAGCTCGGATCACCCCTTGAGACCCCTGCTTCTACCCATAGCGCAGTCAATTGGAGGAAAGCACCCCAGACTCCTGGGCAGATGTATCTGCAGGCCCCACAGCGGAGAGGTGGGGCTTCTGGGGGCATTCCAGTACCAGAGCCCTCCAGCTCTGATGTGGAGGGGGTGGGGTCCTTAAGGTGCTCGGCAAGGCTGGGGCCCAGTCCATAAAGGAAGAACCCCAGTCAGATTCACCCTCAAAGAGTGGTAGATGTGGGCACCACCCAAAGGAGGCGAAGTCACCCAGCATCTCTAACCAAGCAGCCTGCCCTCTGAGCCATAGTGGGTGAGGCCTGGATCGGTGGATTGGTCAACCCCCACTGTCCAGATAACCCAGACTGGAAAATTGGACAAAGGGAGGAGACCCGGGCAGGGCCCAGAGATGGCTTGCGAGTCCAGGGGCTCCCCAGAGGCCACTTGGTCATACACACACACACACACACCACCCCCACCCCCAAGGCCCGCCAGCCCGTGCTTACAAGCACAGAGAGGGGTGGGCAGGAAGGAAGGAGAAGAACCATCAGTCCTGAAGTCCAAACCAACACCCCGCGGGCCTCCCCCACCCCACACGTGCAGTGGGCTGGTTCGGCCAGGTGCTCACAGGGGCCAGGAGGAAACCCAAGGAGGGAGGGAGGCCTTCCAGCAGGGTGGGGCCCATATCCTGCCGCTGCTCAGCCTGGTCACTGGGGAGGGGCGGATCCAGGGGCACTCCCACGTGGCCAGCCCCCCTCCCAGGGAATCAACCACAGGCCTGGCAGGGTTTCCCTCTTTATTCAATGGAAGATGGGGAAGTACAGTGGGAGGTGACATGGTAAACAGCGCTAGGGCAGCTCGGATGGGGCTCCAGATACAGGTGGGGGAGGGGGAGGCAGGGCTTCAAGCCGCCAGTTGTACTGCCTGGGGGACGGGGACGTGCGGTGGGGTTGCGGCCCCTCAGCTCGTGGGGCCCGGCTCCGGGGTCCTCCCCCAGGCCGCCGGCAGCTGCCCCGTACCCCACGCGGGCCGCCAGCCCCAGAAAGGTGACAGGGCTGGGTTAGAGAAAGGAGCCCTGGAGATGGGAAGGCTACGCATATACGGGGGGCTATGTACACGGGCGGCGGCAGCGCTGAGCTCAGTACACGGAGCTGTTCCGGATGCCGCAGCACAGCACCATGCTCAGAATCATCTCGAAGATCTGCGGGGCGTGGCGACAAGAAGGGTGTGCGCGTCGGGGGCGTGGCGTGCGTGGGAGGGGCAGGGCAATGCGGTAGGGCGTCTATGTTAGTGTGAGTGGGGTGTGCACGTGCAGGAGGCGCGGTAGGGCGTGTATGTTAGTGTGAGTGGGGTGTGCACGTGCAGGAGGCGCGGTAGGGCGTGCATGTTAGTGTGAGTGGGGTGTGCATGTGCAGGAGGCGCGGTGGGGCGTGTATGTTAGTGTGAGTGGGGTGTGCATGTGCAGGAGGCGCGGTGGGGCGTGTATGTTAGTGTGCGTGGGGTGTGCACGTGCAGGAGGCGTCGGGGACAGGCGGGGGCGGGGCAGAGACCTTCAGGTGAAGGGCAGAGACTGGTGGGGGTCAGGGAGCAGTGTCAGGGCCGCATGTGTCACGGGTGTCCCCACCCGTGCCCTCCCCCAACTCACCATGATGACGGCGACCACGATGGCCGCGATGCCGATCAGGTAGAGCTTCCCAGAGAAGAGCTCGTCTATCTTCTGGTGGCAATCCTCCTGGGGGACCGCGGGGATGTGGAGCGCGGTGCAACCCAAGGCCCCCGGCCCCTCATACATGCCCTGTATACACATGCCTGCACCCTGCCCTCACACATGCACACACACATACACCCTGCATCCCTGCCCCTACACACACACAGTACACACATACACACTCCCGCACCCCTGCCCTCACCCACACACAGTGCACACACACACACCCCTGCCCCTGCCCTCACCCCCACACAGCACACACACCACTCCCTGCCCCCACCCACCCACCCACCCACACACCCACCCTGCCCCTCACACGGCTAGCTCTCACATGACTCTTGGCATGGACCGATGTCCTGGCTCAAGCCACTTCTGGGCAGCGGAGGGCCAAGGTCACAGCAGCCACCACTGGCCTTGAGCAAGGGCCGTCACATGCCCACCATCCCAGCCATCAGGCCTCCCTCAGCCCCCGACCACGAGGGTGACCCTCCAGTCAGCTCTCACCCTCAGAGTCTGGGTTGGGCACAGCAGCGTCTGCCCCACTCACCGGCTACTGCCAGGCTCTGTCCATCCCCCCTTCCCCTCAGTGTCCGTGTACCCACGGCCATGTCAACCTCTGCCGGCCACCCCCCAGTGCCCCGTGGACCCGTAGCCACTGCACACCTTGAAGAGGTTGGTGATCACACTGCTGCCTGTGGG
Source organism: Echinops telfairi (assembly GCF_000313985.2). Taxonomy (NCBI): domain Eukaryota; kingdom Metazoa; phylum Chordata; class Mammalia; order Afrosoricida; family Tenrecidae; genus Echinops; species Echinops telfairi. The sequence goes on along the minus strand of NW_022111317.1, from coordinate 42,790 downwards.
ACACAGGTTGTTCTTGGCCAGCGAAGTGGCCAATGTGGTCAGCGCATTGGAGCCACAGCAGTTCAGCTGCAGGAACAGGGGTGCCGCGGTCAGGCTGGCAGCCAATGTCCACGGCCAGTGTCCCCCGCCACTGAGCCCAACCTCTAGGGGCTGCAGACATCAGAGGGCCTCATCCTGCGGGGAGATGAGCCCTGCCTGCCCCTGGGCCCACCCACCGCCCCGGGACCGAGAGGGCAGAGTGGGCCCTCTTCAAGGACCTAAGGGGCAACGTCCAGGAAGCCCCCAGGGCAGGGCCCGGCCCGCACCGTCTCGTGGAAGGTCTTGACCACAGTCTTGGCGTTGTTGGCCTCATCATCCAGCACAGCCTGCTGCAGAGCCTGATCATAGAACTGCTTCACGTCTTTGGCAATCTGGGCAGGGGGCAGGGGGGCGGGGTCAGCAGAGCAGCGACTGCCCCACCTTGGGCAGACAGGTGCTCAGCCCCACGGTGCCTCCAGGAAGCTCTCCTGCACCTTCCTAATGGGTGGCCGCGCAGGAAGGAGCTAAGGGCACCCCACCAGGCCCTGGTGGACCCCCCTCACCTGGTCCTTGTTGACGAAGCCCCAGATACCAGCAGCCACTTCGCAGGCAAACAGGATGACCAGGCAGGTGAAGAACTGGGGTTCGGGCAGGGGCGGGGCGAGAGCAGAGGGTGCAGCTCATCAGTCCAGTAAGGGGCTTCCTGAGCCAAGCGTGCCCACCAACCATTGCCCCTCACGGGCAGACTCTAGGGCCAGACCTGCATGCACCTACCCTGCCCCCATCTCAGGGCACAGTGCCGATCAGACCCAGGGCCCTGAACTCCTCTGCCACCCACCTGGTCAGTACCCATGTGAGCCCTGGAGACGGGGTGCTGGCAGGCCTGGCCCTCTTGACACCAAGCACCAGCAAGGCAG
>NW_022111317.1:37934-40619 GCF_000313985.2 Echinops telfairi | reverse complement strand
CGCCCTCCAGCACAATTTTCCATCCACTCGACAGCTGCTGAGACCCAGGGCTCCCGCCCTAGCCCTGCCCACCCCCAAGCACCGCTGCTCGGGGGTGGGGTCACGCAGGCCCTGAGCACCCCTTCCTCCCTGGCAGCCAGGTTGCCGCAGCTTCCTGGGGGAGGGGGGACCCAGGCCCCACTGCCTCATCCAGCCCCTCCTCTCATCAGATCTAGCCCCACTTCCTCCGGGCTGGCCTCCCACCGGGACTCCCCCACTCCCTGTCCACCAGGAGGGAGCCCTTCTCTCATGCCCACAAGACCCCACGGCACCAGCTCAGGGACCCTAGTGACCCCGTGCCCGCCACGTGCCCAGCACACTCACCCACATAGAAGGTGTTGGGTGCCGCCCGGTCCCCGAGCTCCAGGTACAGGAGGTTGGTGGTCTGCGGATCATGGCGCAGCCACAGCGCCACGCCAAGGATCACACCGCCGGCCAGCTGGGGGGACAGTGGGCGAGGGGTGACCCGTGGCCTACAGTGGGGACAACTCCACCCGGGAGGCCCCCACCACCCCAACCCAGGTCAGACCATAGGAGGATGCCAGGGTCAAGGCAGGGCACACATGTCGTGTGCTGGAACTTCTAACCGCCCAGGCATCGGTGTACCCCAAGTACTGCGTGGGCCATGTTTATGAAACACCCCCAATTCCCCCCTCAAAAAATCACCAGCATCAAAACGCAATGTATCGGTTCCCGATATCCACATTTACCCGGGCAGCTCACCCCAAAGTCAGTGGTTTGAAACCACCAGCAGTTGGTGCCGCAGGAACAAGATAAGGCTTTCTACATCTGGGACACCTCCAGGGGCAGTTCTACCCTGCCCCGTAGGGTCACTAGGAGTCACTTCCACTTGATGGCAGGGAGTTTGAGTTCTCCCCTACTGACATGGTCAGATTCCAGACAGCAGGTCCCTCCAGGAGAGGGGGCACACTGGAACTCAGGGGAGATCCGCCTGACCACAGAGTCCCTCCCAACATGACTGCCGAGCTGCTGCGGACCATGCCCCACCAGGCTCACCCAACGTGGCCCCCCCCAGTCGGTGCCACCCTGGCCTGTCCCTCCCAGAGGCGGGCTGTGGCCGACCGGTCGATCTGCCAGCATGGTCTTGGATGCATGACCCTGGAGAGAGGCACTCACTAAGTGAGGAGTAGGTGTGTGCCTCCCCCACAGTCTGACACCCCAGGAATGCGAGTGTCCTCCACACAGAGGGGGCGGTGGCCACTGCCCCAGAGGGGGCTGGAGACCACATGGGGGAGAGGGCTGGGGCGTCCAGGCAGCCACAGGGGAGGGGCCTGCTGGGTGACAGGACAGACATTCAGTTGGCAGTCGGCCTCCTGCCGGGCCTGGAGAAGAGGGAGAGGTGCTTGGAAGGGGACTGGGGGCTGACACTTGGTGAGGGTGGGGTCCCCCTGGAGGACCACACAGCCCAGACCCCAGCTGCCCTCTGGGCCTCTCCTTCCCACCCCACCCCCCCCCAGGGCAGTGAGGAGAACTGGGCCAAGACACCCTTCCCAGTATGCCTGCAGCTTTTCTTAAACAAAGGCAACCTCTCTGGGCAGAGAGCCCAGAACCAGTGATAGTGGGCGGACTCCAAGAACTGACCGCCAGGGCCCCCCTACCGTTCCCAGCAGGCACTGCGACTCCTGGATGGCCCCATAGCAGCCCAGGAACCCCACGAACATCATGACAGCGCCCACCGCGATGAGGATGTAGATGCCTGGGGGCAGGGGGAGCGGCACCCTCAGCGCTGACCCACCCCAGCCCCTCCCCCCACCTGTGACCTCAAGGGCCTGTCAGATGGTCCCATGTTGCTTGTGCAACAACAGCAGCCGTCCACAGGCTGGGGGCGGGGGGACCATGCTGCCCGGAGCCTGGTCTCATCTGGTCTGCTCAGGTCCAGGTGGCTTCCTGTGTTCCCCCTGCCCGCCCCCACTCCCCCTATGGCACCAGGGTAAGCAAGGGCATCCTGGTGTTCTTCAGACCCTGGGGGCCCACAATCGCCAAGCCCCCAGCTGGCAGCTTCCACCTGAGGTGAGGCTGGGACACAGGCAGGCCCTGCTCCCTGGGAGGTGGGGGCCGGCTTCCCCTGCCCCCAACTCCTCCTTCTGGGGGAGGACAAGGGACCCTTGTCAGGCTCCCATCTTCCGACACTGGGTGGGCATGGGCCCCGCCCAGGGTATAGGGGGTGGTGGGGGTGGTGGTGATGTGTGTGTGTGTGTGTGTCAGCTACCCCGAACACCAGCCTACCAGGCCCTGAGCTGATGGGGAAGGAGCGAGATGGGGAGGCCTCTCTGCCCTCCTCATTCCCCAGCGCAGGCCGGGGTCGCCCTGCCAAGAGGCTGGACCCTGTGGGAGGGACTGGCAGCTCTGTTTGGCTGGGCCATGCCAGGACCCAGTTTCAGGCACCCAGTGTGTCCCTCCCCTCTCCCCCTCCCTCCTTGGGGCAGAGGGCCAGAGCTGGGGTGGGGCTGCAGAGGCCTGGGGATAATCAGCTCCCAGCCCAGCCCCTCTGGGCCAGGCCAGGGCAGGATGCCCCAGAGCTGCCCTTTAAAGGCAGAAAGGTCAGGGTGTCCCTAGGGTCCGCCCACCCAGTGCTCTGCATAGCTGGGCGCCCCTCCCTGGGTGGGGCCTGCAGTTGGTGCCCCC
>NW_022111317.1:36627-37761 GCF_000313985.2 Echinops telfairi | reverse complement strand
GACTGGGGGCTGACACTTGGTGAGGGTGGGGTCCCCCTGGAGGACCACACAGCCCAGACCCCAGCTGCCCTCTGGGCCTCTCCTTCCCACCCCACTACTCGGGCCAGGCGAGGAGGCAGAACAGGGCTGTGCATAGGGAAAGGGCACCGAGAGCCTGTCCCAAGAGCCCCCAGGGCTGGAGCCCACTCCCCCCAGGCCCCCACCTCCGGGGACCCCTCAGCTCAGGGGCTCTGCTGACAACAGGGAGGAAGGGACAGGTGGCACCCAGCCCCAGCTGAACTCCCCCACACCCTACCACCGATGCCCCCAGGACAGGTGCAGGCTCCCTAGGGGCCGTGGTTCTCCGTGGCTGCAGAAGGATGAACTGTACCCTCCTGGCACAACCTGGACCCTCGACCACTGAGGACCCCTGGGCATCTGCTGGCCAGGCTGGGACGTAGTCTGACACCCAGGACCTCAGGGCTCCGGGTTCTCTGACAACAGAGCCGAGGGCCAGGCCTGGCGCTGCCGCCATGGAGACGGCCCTGAGCTGGCTGCCATCTGCGCCAGGAGGAAGGAGGTGGTGCTGGGGGCTGCCATGGCAACCCTGGCTTCCTCGGCTGTGGCTTGAAAACGTCACTCACTTTGTTTTGAACTCTGGTCCCCGAGGTGGCCCAGCCAGCCAGCCAGCAAGTGGTTCCCAGGCTGGGGGGAGGGGAGCCCCATCCTCTCTGTCCAGCTCTGGTCCCCGCCTGGGCCCTGATTTCTGCCTCTGTGTCCTCACGGGTCACACAGTGTCTGGTTCAGAAGGATGTCCCCGCCCCCTGGCCCCCAGATTCCACTCAAGGAGTGAGGGCCCAGGTCCAGATCTCTAAGCCCCCCATCCCTCAGCCCCGTGGATCAGAGAAGGAAACTGCCTGTTGCACCCCACATCCACTCAACGCCCCCACAATCCAAGGCCAGTGCTCACAGCTGTGAGGCCCAAGGGGTGGACAGCTGGATACCACTTGCCCCCCAAAGGTGGGGCTCCTCTCCCAGGGTGGGAGCCTCTCAGGGTGGGTGGTTCTGAAGCTAGACCATGGGGCTCTCCACCCTAACAGCCAGCCAGACGCCAGCTCTGAAACATGAGATCTGCAGAGAATAGGGGTAGGGGGG
>NW_022111317.1:35074-36527 GCF_000313985.2 Echinops telfairi | reverse complement strand
GGCGCGCGCGTGCGCACACACACACACACACACACACACACACACACACACACAGCTCACCGGGGTGTCAGACTCAGGTGATGCCTGGCAGGGCAGTTGGCTGTCCATGCCCACTCATACCCGCCCTGCACAATGTGGTCCCAGGGATGTCAGTCTTTCTCCCAAGGAGCGGCTGGTGGGTTTGAACCGCCTCCGGGCCTCCGGGGCAGGAGCGGCCGGCCGGCCCAGGAGGGGAGGGCTTCTGGGGCCGGCACTCTTCCGGGCGGAGAAAGCCTCGCCTGCCTCCCATGGAGCGGCTGGTGACTTCGAGCTGCCGACCCGGCTGCTTGGCAGCCATCTGGTAGCCTTGCTCCACCACCAGGGCTCCTGGAAATTTCCTGAACCCACAGCAACCCAGCACACTGCCATCGAGTGGACGCGGACTGGCAGCGACCCTGTGGGACGGGCTGAGGCTGCAACGCCCGGGGAGTGAGAGACCGGCTGGTGGTTTCCAACTGCAGACCCCGTGGTGAGCACCCCACGGTAGAGCCCAGGGACGCCCAGGGCCCTGCTGGCCTCCCGCTCGGGCAAAGTTCCCCCGACAACGGATGTGGTTGCTATGCGACGTTTCAAGTCCCTGGTGCTGGGCAGGGTGTGGGTGTGGGGTGGTGGGCTGACTGCGAGGAAGCGAGGAGACAGGGGAATGCGGGGCACTCCCACCAAACCCAAACTGCCGGGGCAAGAGGGACCCAAGGCTCCTCCTCCATTGCCACGGGGGTAGGGGAGGGGGGGGGCTGGAGGTGGGAATTGCGCCTGATCTGACCCCGCCATGCCGAGGCAAGGGGGGGGGGTGGGGGGCGGCGAAGGCCCTGGTGTCTCTGCAGAGGCCCAGGATGGGATGACCACAGCGGCCCTCCAAAGGTCACCCCAGGTTCCTGATAAGAAATCAACGTGGGTGTGTGGGTGTGACCATTCACTCCATGCCCCCGAAAGCTTCATGCAGCAGTGAGTGTTTGGACGGGGCATGTGCCCCAGAACAGGAACAGAGCCAAGGTGCCAGGAAGTCGCAGGTTCATACCACAGAGACGTGCCCAGGCAGCTTTACTTGGAAACCACCGGGTGCCCGCCGTCCTGGTGGCTCCCACCACGCCACAGCCACAAAAGGGCACGGACTCCTGACAACCCCGCCCCCTGCCACACAGACGGAGTCACCCCCACGTGGCTATGTCCAGAGAGAGAGCCGAGCCCACTGCTTTCACCCACAGGAGTCCACCGCCGTGGTTAGGCATCAGGTCGGATCCTACCCATGGCAACAACGGCGGGAAACTCCACAGGTCCTGTGCCATCCTCACCATCGCCCCATGTGCCAGCCCAGGGTTGCTGCCCCAGCGCCAATCCATCTCGTTGAGGCCTGCCTCTTGGGTGCCCTCCAGTCGGTCCCGGCCCATTGCGACCGTGTGCACCCCAGAGCGAA
>NW_022111317.1:27882-34410 GCF_000313985.2 Echinops telfairi | reverse complement strand
GCAGTTGGGCCTCTAACAGCGGCTTTTAAAAACCCACCTTCCTGAGGCCGGCACTGCTGACCGGCCTGGTGGTTAGGAAAAAGGGAGCGTGGTGGCACACTGATTAGGCGCTTCCACAGAGGAAATACCCCACAGCCCTGCCCCTAACCCTGCCGCAGGGGCAGCCACGTGGCTCACTCGCAGGCCGAACTCCCCGTCACAGCGACCCCACAGGACATGGCAGCTCGGCGCCTGTGGGCAGGTGTGTCGCAGGTTGTGACTCTTCACGGTCGAAGAAAGCCTCGTCTTATCTCCCTCGCAGCCGCAGGTGGTTACGCACAGCTGTCCGTGTGGTGAGCAGTGTAGTGAACTGGGGCTCACCCACCACAAATCAGGTCTCGAGGGGGAAGTGTTTCCTTTGGGGCCACCATCCTGGTGATGGGGGGGAGGAGGTGGGCCTGGGACCAGACACCCTGCAACCCGCCCCAGGCTTCTTGAGGTGGGCAGTGGCGTCAGGCATCGAAAGCTCCAGGGCGCTGTCTGGGGGGCCTCCGACCGGGATGTCAATGACGAATAACATGCGGACAAAGGGGGCCTGCCCCCCACTCCCTTCACACATGGAGGCCAACTTGGAGCTCAAGATAGACCACCAGCTACCAGGGGCTGTGGGGGAGGCCTGGGGTTCTGTCTGGGGGCTGGTTACAAGGTGTGGCGGACACCGTCCACGCCAGCGTTGCCCATGCTAAACAAGGAACATTTTGTTACATCTATCTGCCACGGAAAATGTGGGGAGGGGGGAGGAGGCGAGGGGCGGGGAGAAACACCGCAAGATAAGAGACAGGAAGAGAGGAGAAAAGAAAAAACCGAGATGGCGATGGGGAGGGGGCAGGAAAGCAAAAGGGGAAGAGACAGGCACACAGGGCAGAGGCCCAAGGCTGGCTGAGTCCAGCTGAGCCTGGTCGCTGTGGGGCCTCAAGTTCTTCGTGCCCCAGGATCCCACCTGCCCAACCACCAATCAGGAACCAGCTGCACCCCCGGACCCCCAAGTGGGCTCCAAGCTGCTCCTCCCCTGGGTGGGTTACAAGCGGGCTGCTAACCACCAGGCCAGCGGTTCGAAACCCCCAGATGTCCCTTTCTGCTCCCACAGAGCCAGTCTCCGGTCCCGGAAACCCACAGGGGCAGTTCTACCCTGCCCCATGGGGTCGCTGTGAGTGGCATGTCCTCGCTGGCAGGGAGCGAAGGGTCCTCCGAGAGTGGCCCAGCTCAAGGCCGCCTTCATTCTGGGAGACGCTTTGGTTTAGGGGTGGGGTCTCAGTGGTAGACAGCTGGGCCTTTCTTCCTCCAACCTCGGGGTTGGCGACTGAGCAGCGGCTACAACACCCCCAGGCACAGAATGTCGAGGTGTCCCTTACTCCCCCACGGTGCCCAGGGTGGGCGGAGACCTTGGCAGGTGCTGGCGAATGCCAGCTCCACAGGTTGGCAGGTTGTTTGGCAAATGGTCAGCCCTCAGGTACTACCCCGCCCCCACCCCCACCCCACAGGTGCCTCACTGGCCAAACCTGCCTGTTGGAAGCTCCCGCACCCATGGGTGCCCTGACCCGGTGGGTGGGGGGCAGTGTGTCGGCTCCCCACAGGGAATAAAGGGACCATTGTCACCTGGGAGGATTTAGTTTCATCCTCCCTCCCGGCTATTAATAAGAACACAAATAAGTGGTCCGCCCGGGCAGGCCTGGACCAGCCCTGCCCCCGCTGCCTCCCAGGCCAGCACTGATTAGCCCTCTGCACAGACGCTGGGAATGGCTCTTACCCCCCACTTCCCTCCCCATCCCCGTCACCACACATACACACCCAAGAGGGGCCAGCTAGCTCAACTCTGCATCCAAGGACATCACCCTCCCCACTGACTGCTCACTCAGCCGAAGCCCAGCCCACAAGTCCCAACCGCCCCAGGTGCCTGCTGGGTGGGTGGAAAGCCAGTCTCTGTTGGGTCAGCCAGACCTGCTGGGGCTGCGGGCTCTGTGCCCAGACCTGGCTCTGCCCACAGTGGACCGGCCTGGCCCCTCGGCAGTCCCCACGTGTGCTGGAGGGCGAGCCTGCTTGCCCCAGCCCGGGAGGGTGTTGGGTCTGAGAGGCCCTCTGGAGAAGGGGAAGAGTCCCTTGGTGTCACATGGCGGGGCGGGGCGGGGCACGAGGACCAGGATGGAAAGAGGGGGAGGCCACAGGGGCCCACACAGGGGGTGTCCCAGGCCCCCGTCTTCCTGGAGGGGAGCCTGGAGGCTCCCGCCCGGCCAGGCTGCGAGGCAGGAAGGAAAGGCGGAAGGAAGAGGCTCACAGGAAGTAGGGACCCCTCACCCGCAGGAAGCTGCCCCATGTCCAGTGTCTAAAAATAGGGCCCAGGACATGGGCCCTCTGGCTAGTGGGCTGAGCCCCCAGCAGCCTGCCTGGCTCTTGGTGGGCGCTCCACCTTCCAGGGCCACACCCCAAGTCGAGTGGGCAACAACCCTGTTCTCCCTGGTAGCCCCTCAGGGCACGAGGGAGGGGGTCTAGTGGCCCAGGCACTCCCTGGGGAGAGAACAAGGCGGGAGGCAGGCAGGTCTCATGTGGGAACAGCGAGCAGGTGGTGGCAGGTCCCAGACAAGCCAGGGTATACCATCCACGCAGGCGTGCACCTGCTCCAGGGACCTGTCTAGAAGCCATGGCCCTGGGGCCCAGCTGCGGAGGCCCAGCCCCACAGTGGGTGGAAGCAGTGGCTCAGGTCCCTCTGTGGTTCTGCTGAACCTCAGCCTCCTTATCAGCTCCCCTGGGGGTGCTGCCTCAGCCAGGACATGGTCGTGTGACAACACAGAACGTGGTCCCAGGCCAGGCAGGGCATGCGGCCAAGTGGGGCCAGAGACCCACCTGGAAGGAAGCTTGGGGCCTCAGTTACCTCAAAGTCCCCCCACCAACGTAAACAGGGACCAGTTACACTTACCCCCACCCCACCCGGGAACCAGGGCCCCAGAGCAGAACAGCCCGTAGGGCGAGGTGCCACATGAGGAAATGGGAACCCCTGGGCACGAACACTGCCTCCTGGATTCCAAGTGGAGGGCCAAGCTGGCAGGCTCCCTATGCCCCACCTCTGGCAGGGGCAGACCACGTTTCAGCACTGGCAAGAAGCCTGCCACCCTGGAGGGCAGTCTCGTGGTCAGTAGGGGGCCCGAGAGGCCCTGGTATAGTCACCCTGCCTGTGGGAACTTCCCCAGGGGTCTCCAGGTCCAGACACACGTGTATACTGTCTGTGCACGGTACATGTGGTGTGTGCTGAATGCGTGCATGGTCTGGAGGGTTTGTGTCACACACGTGGGCACATGCCCGCATGTGCACTGAGGTGTGCTTGTGTGTACTGAGTATGCATGGTACGTGAGTGTCTTGCACAGGGTGCCTATGCCTATGTGCGGTCTATGTAGTGTGTATGTACTGTGTGGGTGAGGTGTACACATTGTGGGCATGTCTGTATGTGATATGTATGTAAATGTGCGCAAGGTATGTGTACAGTATGCAGTGTGTGGGTGGTGTGTATGGAGCAGGTGTGCATGGTGTACATATTGTGGGGTGTATATACTGTGCATACTGAGTATGCGTGGTGTGTACCATGAGTATATGCCCGAGTGTGGTGTACACACCGTGAATGTCGGGTGTGTGTACTGTGAGCATGGGTGTGGTGTATGTTGGTGTGTTGTGCGTGCTGTGTGTGTACACATGTGGTGTACATAGTATGTGTGCCGCAAGCATGGGTGTGGTACACGTGGCATGTGCAGTGCATGTGCGGTGTGTGTACATGTTGCAGGCACGTAGTGTGTATACAGTATGTGTGCCACGAACATGGATGTGGTGTATGCTGGGGGGTGGGGTGCACGAGCCGTGTGCAGTGCGTGTGCTCTGTGGTGGGGTCAGCTCCTTGGAAGCCACAGGTCCCGGTTTGCTGGGTCACACCACACCTGGTAGGCCAGCACGCAGGGTGAAGGCCACCAGGCCAGTTCTGGGAAGCCTGGTCTCTCGCACAGGGCAGTGACTGGAAGTGACCCCGCTCCCTGACCAGCTGCCAGGCCCCAGCTCCCACTCAGGTGCTTGTTCCAAACCCAGGATCCAAGTGGGGCTGAGTCTGCTGCACTCCCCACGGTGGTGCTTCCACGCACAGGGGTGGAGGCTGCGGGTGTTGGGGGGCTGCACTTACAAGACAGGGGCTGGGGTAAACTTGAGGCCTGGAGGCTGGGCTGAGTGGGCGGGGACACTGCAGTCAGTTCTCCCTGAGGAGGGGGGGGGTCCTTGGCCCTCCTGGCAGTGTGCCCTGTACACCTTCATGGGCACCTCATCTCAGGGGAACGGCAGAGTGCCTGTTCGCGGCCACCAATGGCCCCTTCCTCAAAGCACCTGGCAGGCAGACACCTTGAGGCAATCCCATGCCTGCCATGAAACTGTGTGGGTGCAGGAAACCCCCACCCCCACCTGCCCGGCCTGGAAGGCAGGCGGCAAAACTGCCAAAATGATGGGTAGGCACGTGCTGTCTGGGTGAGAGCAGGCAGCAAAGCCGTCCTGGAAGGCGGCCACCAGACCCATTACAGAGAGGGCACTCCCCACAGACTCTAAAGCCCCCCACCCCCAGAAGTAGGCCAGCACCATGCCCATCCCACAGGCCAGGAAACTGAGGCCTGAGTAGCCAGGCACCCACCCCTGCCCTCAAACCTGTCCCAGGAGATGGGGCTTCCAGTGGAGCCCCGAGACCAGCTCTGTCTGGGCATTACAGAGGGGGCAAGAGAGTGGAGGTGGGGTGCTGGTGGGAAGGAGAGCGCAGAGGTGGGGTACAGGTGGCAGGAACGTGGATTGGGGCATGAGGTGCAGGCCCGCTCCCCCTCCCCTGCGGGAACCTCTCTTCTTTAAAGATGGGTCTTTTTCTAAAGCCACTGGCCTCCTCCCCATGCCCCATGTCCCCTGAGGGAGGGATTGTCTCTGGATATGCCGGGCATCGGGGACACTGGCCCAAGGGGAGCAGCACCAGCCCCTGGGCCCAGCCACAACCCCCACCCCCTTGGTTACTGGGTCTAAGCCCCTCATTAGCACATGAGCCCTACAACAAGCCAGGAAACCAGTGGTACCCCAGCCAGGTTGACTTAGGGACCAACCCTTGGGTGCAACGCAGGGTCACAGTGGTGTCTGGTGGAGGGGGGGTGGGGTGGTGGTAGAAGTTTTCTTGAGTCACAAGACAGAAAGCCCTGCAGGGCACATGCTCTCCAGGGGCTGCAGGAAACCATCCTCCCACCCAGGAACCCTTGGGGAGGCCCGCCCTGCCCAGGCAGGGAAGGATTCCTTGGGGTGGGTGGTGGGGTGCAGCCTGGTCCACGCTCCACCAGAGTCCCTGATCCACCTCACATAGGTTTCGATTCCTGGGGTTAGGGGTCCAGGGGCCAGCTGAGGAGCAACGGTGCTTCGGTTAACACCCCACCCCCACCCCCGGACCCCCATGTCCTCATCCAAGGCTTCTTGAGGCTGTCTGGGCCGGACAGGCCCATCTCGGGCGACCTCCCTGCTCCCACCCCAGCAATTCTGAAGGTGCCCTCCCCAGATGCAGGCCGGATATGACTCTCAGTCCCAGCTGGGACTGAGTCCAGTCTCTGTCCCCCGTCCCCCCTCCCCCCCTTGCTCCTCCCAAATACCTCCCGCCCCGGCCCCACACCACCAGATGGGAAACAGATGTCCCCAAGCCCAGCCTGAGTTGGCTCCAAGGGCCATCTGAGAAGTTTCCAGCCCCAGCCCACCCCAAGCAGCACCGTCCACCCATGTTCTGTGAGGATGGTCAAGCTAGAATGGGGTACCAGGGAGGGGTATTCCTGTCCAGAGGTGCCCTGGCACCCACTGCCAGGCCCTTCCTGACAGAAAATGGCCCCAAAGCAAAAGTCCCTGGTGTCCCTTCCCTGCAGTTATGGCAGGAGTCAGGAGAGGGCTGTGTTGCAGGGGACAGGGGAGGCCTGGAGACACCCCCCCTACCCCCACCCCTTGTCCCTGCTCAGGCTGCCATCCCATAACCATGTGGGTAGCTTTTTCCAAAGCCGAGATACAGGCCAACACTGCGCACACGCACTGTGTGCCTGCCCCTTGCTTGGAAAGCCACCCCTGTGTCCGTGCCAACTCCGAATGGCTGGGCCCACCACCCTCCAAACCCCCTGGAATCCAAGGGTGTGGTGGGGGAGCTGGTTGGCCACCGAGCAGGACTCCTGCCCACGGGCATGCCCGGGCCAGTGAGCTTCCAGCCGCCCTCTGCCCAGGGCTCCAGGGAGCCCAGATTGGAGGGTGGGCTCGGCGGGAGGCGAGCGCGACACCCGCTGGAGGCCTGGGACCCAGAGCGCTCCAGCCCCAGAACCCATCCAGGGGCAGCGGCCGATGAGCTCATGGGGGCGGGGCTCCTGGCGCCCCGCCTCAAGCCCCCCTTCCGTCCCCGCGCCGCAGGGTGGTCCCAGAAACGGCGACCCCAGGCCCGGGCGGGGCCAGGGCGGCCGGTGGCCCCGGGCGCCCAGG
>NW_022111317.1:23944-27036 GCF_000313985.2 Echinops telfairi | reverse complement strand
CCCCGGGGCCCGCGCGCCCGCGCGCCCGCCGTGCAGCGCCCAGTCGCTACCAGCAGCCGGGGAGGCTTCCTCTCTTCGTAAGGTCGCTCGGAGGCCGGGCCGTCTGGGAGTGGGCCTCCACGAGCTTTTGTGTGTGGTTCATGCCCAGCCTGGTACCAGGCGCCCCCCACCCCCCCACCCAGCACGCACACGCGCCGCGGGACCAGCCCTTGCAGCTTGCTTTGGGCTCATGCTGAAAAGGAGGGGGCGACCCAGCCGAGCCAGGGGTACTTCCCGTGATGGCGGTAGGTGACACCGATGCGGGGCGCCCAGGTTTGCGCCGGGAAGCTCGCAGGTGGTGGACGGAGTCGGGGTGGGGTGGGAGTGGGTGTCACCTGGAGCTAGGTGGGTAGGGGCACCCTTCACCGCGCATCCAGAGCCACGTAGCCCGCCGCTGACTCAGTTTACCCAAATGTCATTCGCCCGAACGCGGAAACAGCGGCCCCAGTCTGCGGTCACCGCACCGCGCGCGAACGGAGGCTAAGTGCTTAAAATTTGCCCAGGACCTCAGGGACGGATTTTCACCGCATTTCATCGTGAATCTGAACCAGCCAGGGACGCCCAGCGGGAACAGCGCCAGAGCCACTCTGTGCTAACCCACACCTTCTTCCCCGCCCTCGTGGGAATCCGTTTGTAAATCTGCTTGGATTGCGGGCGTGTGGGTGCTGCCTCACCCAGTGTGTGTGCCTGTTCTGAAGTTTGTGCACCGCTAACTGATAAGACCCGAGCCAAACTCGCTACCATTGCGTGGATGCCAGCTCAGAGGCATCCTACAGGGCAGCGGAGGAGAACTGCCCCTGTGGGTCTCCCAGACGGTAACTCGCCAAGAATAGAGAGCCTCCTCTTTCGTCCATGTAGGGGCTAGTGGTTTCGAACTGCCGACCTTGTGATTAGCAGCCCAATGTGTAACCACTAGGCAACCAGGCCTCCTATACCAAGTGCTAGTGTGATAAAAATATGTGAGTCCTCATTGGGTGGGGGTGGGGGGTGGATACTAGACTTTTTCCACAGGTCTCAATTGTGAGGAGACACTTCCAGCCATCCTGGGCTCCCGCCTTCCATCAGTTACTCACAGGCCCAAGGGACACTGCCTGCCAGGTTGGGGGGTGAGTATCCTCAGCAGGAGGCTATCTTGGGGTCTGGGGGAGGGGGAACCAGGGCGGGTGGGTGACAGCTGTGGCCACAGGTGCCTACCATCCCCCAGGCATGCTGTCTTTGGCCCGCTTACCTTTCCTGCTGTCCAGGCAGGCTTAACTATTTAGTGCCGGCCTGTAGTGACCCCGGGCGAAATGGCCCTTCCCACTCAAGAACCCGCAGGTCTTGTGCAGAGACCCAATATGACCTTGTAGGTGCTGGGGCAGGGCCGTCCCCGGGTGCCTGGTGAGACACACAGAGTCAGTCAGTCTTGCAGAGCGGGTGAGGCGGGGAGCAGAGAAGGAGGTCAGTGGGCAGGAGAGGGAGTTAGGTGACGTCCTTGCTGGCTGGCGGAAGGCCAGGGCAGGGCTGCCTTTATTGCTGACCTGCAGTGGGAGCACCTGGAGGCTCTGCTGGAGCCCCAAGACTGCCCTCTTGCTGCACTGATTGGATGGGGCAGGGAGGGGAGCAGCAGGTGGTGCCAGCATGCTCCTGCCGCCTAGCCTGGCTCCGGCAGACCTGCATGGGTTCAGCAGCCACCTTGTGGTCCCAGCACATTGGGGCTCTCTGAGGGACCCACTAGGCTGTGTCCCTGCAAAGTGGCTGGAGTGCCCTGCCTGGTGCACCAGCTTGACCAGTGAATACCAGGGGGGAAGGGCCCTCTACAGTGAGGGTCCCCATGGTGAGATGTATGCCTGGAGCCCTCCGGTAAGGTATGTGTGTCCGGGGGTGCGCGAGAGGGGGGCATGGTGAGGTGTGTGCTGGGGAATCCCATGGTGAGATGTGTTCTGGTGGGGGGCTTTGGGGAAGGTTCTGGGAAGGCTCCATTCTCTGTTGGGCCCCCCAGAAATTCAGTCCCTGCTCCAGGACACCTGGACTAGCCCCCAGAGGTACACAGGAGGCTGAGCAGGGTGTAGGCACCCAGGGTTGCCTCCCTGCCAACGTGTGAGGGATGCAGAGAGCAGTTAGGTTGGGGAGAGCTGGGTTTGACTCAGAGACTTCCCCTGGGTATTGGGGTCAAGGGTATCCAGATCCACGGTCATCCAGGGCCGCAGACTCCAGCCTGTCTTGGAAATAGGACCTTAGCAGACAAACTAAAACCAAACTCATTGCCGTCGAGTTAAATCTGACTCGTAGTGACCCAGCGTAGAAGTGCCCCTGTGAGTTTTGGAGGCTGTAAATCTTTACGGGAGCAGAAACTCCAGCCTCTCCGCCGGTGGTGAGCCTTGGCGGCGCACAGGGTTAAGCCTCGGGCTGCTAGTCACAAGGTCGGCGGTGTGAAACCAGCAGGCTTTCCGAGGGACAGGGAGGAGGCTGCTCCCCTGAAGAGTCGCCGCCTCGGAAACCCGCAGGGGCGGCTCTGCCCTGTCCCCCCGGGGCCGCCGTGAGTCGGAACCCACTCTGGTAAAGACTCCTCTGGTTAGAATCCCATTATACTAATGGACGGGGTTAAAGTGGGACGTCTTCTGAGCGACCCCTGACCTAGAGGGTGTGAGCCCGTCACCACCCTCTGCCTGCTTGGCGGTGGGTATGGTCTGCAGGGGGCAAAGCCCATGTCCCACCCAAGCCCTTTGCCTCTTCCTGACCGGGCATGCGCAGAAAACTGACAGGGTGTGCGCAGAAAGCAGTGACAGAGCATGCGCAGGACACAGCATGCGCAGAAAACTGACAGAGCATGCGCAGAAAACTGACAGAGCATGCGCAGAAAACTGACAGAGCATGCGCAGAAAACTGAGCACGCGCAGAAATGAGACTTGGTGGTGTTCGCCTCTGGCTCGGCCCTCGGCCAGCCATCTCCGTCTGGGGACTTGACCTGCGGCCTCTCGCCTGACCTAACTGACCGTTCCCGCAGCCTAGCGACAGGAGGAAGCGCTGGACGCCCGCCGGAACTTCCGGTGTGGGGCTTCGTCCGGCCCCCG
>NW_022111317.1:20811-23237 GCF_000313985.2 Echinops telfairi | reverse complement strand
CTCTTTACGGGAGTAGAGAGCCTCATCTTTCACCCCTGGAGTGGCTGATGGTTTCGAACTGCTGACCTTGTGCTTAGCAGCTCAACAAACATATAACTCCCTGTGGCACCTGGATGATTTCATCCCAAGATCACCACACAGGACCACTCGAGGGAGAGAAAACAGAGCCCCTCCCGACCGAGCCAATAGACAGCATCGTCATAAATGGAGACAAGACTGATGTTGGCAAAGCTGCCCGTGGTCCATGGATCCACAGCCAGTGCTCGTGGAGGCTGCAGTGAGGACACCAAGGGACATTTTGGGTTCGGCAAATGTGCTCCACAAGACCTCAAGAACGTCAGAAAGCAAAGATGTCACTTTGGGAGCTAAGACGTGCGTGACCCAGTCCAAGATGTTTTCAGTCACCTCCAAGCTGGCTAATGAATAAGAAAGACCAAGAAGAATCGGCACATTCCAGGATGGTGCTGGTGAGGGTGATTGAAAGGGCCGTGGACTCCCAGAAGACAGGCCGTCGGCATTCAGAAAAGCCCTGTCAGAATGCACCTCGGAAATGAGGCTCCTGAGGGGGATGCTCACTGTCCTTAGTCCCTTCTGACGCCTAGTGACCTTTCAGGATAGGGTGTTTTTGTTAGGTGCCAGCGAGTCGGTTGACCTATAGCAACCCTGTGCACGACAGAAACACATGGCCCGGTCCTGGGCCATCCTCGTCCTACGCCTGAGCCCATTGTGGCAGCCACGGCATCGGTCCGTCTCCGTGAGGGTCTCCTCTAGCTGCCCCTCTACTTCACCAAACGTGATGTCCTTCTCCAGGGACTGGTCGCTCCTGACAGCAGGGCCAAAGTCTGTACGACCCAGTCTTAAGCTCTGGCTGTACTTCCTCCAAGACAGACCAGTGTGTTCTTTCACAGCCCGCGGTACTTTCAGTGTTCTTCTCCAGCACCACAATCACACATGTGTCGATTCTTCCTTATTCATCGTCCAACTTTCACTTGCATATGCCGCAGTGGAGAACACCATGGCGTGGCTCAGGCACATCTTCGTCCTCAGAGTGACCTTCCTGTGTTTCAACGCTCTGAAGAGGTCTTCAGCAAGAGATTCACCCAAGTCCATATGGCACTTGATCTCTTGACTGCTGTTTCCCATAAGCATTGATTGTTGCGCCAAGCAAGAGAAAACCCTTGGCCTTTGCTCCGTTGACCAGGATGTGATCTGCTGGTCTGGCTGTGAGGATTGGGCCTTTTCACATTGAGTTGTAATCCACACTGAAGGCAGCAATCCTTGATCCTCATCGGCAAGCGCTTCAAGTGCTCACGCTCGGTGAGGACAGCGTTGCATCATCTGCATACCACAGGTAGTTCATAAACCTTCCTCGAGGCCTGATGCCACCTTCTTCATAGAATCCCGCTTCTTGGGGGATGGGCTCAGCATACAGACTGAACCAGCACGGTGAGCGGATACGACCGACGTACACCTCTCCTGATTGTAAACCAGGCAGGTTATCCCCTTGTTCTGCTCGCATGTCTGCCCCTCGATTCCAGTACAAGTACCACCTGGGCACAATGAAGTGTCCTGGAATTCACATTCTTCTCAAGGTTACCCACAGTTTGTAATGGCACAGCAATAAAACACGAGTGAGCGTCTCTATGGGATTCTCTGTTTTGATCCATGTAACATCAGCAATGAGATCCTTTGTTCCACATCCTCTTCTGCATCCGGTCTGAACCTCTGGCAGCTCCCTGTCAGTGTACTGCGGCAACCTGTGTTGAATGATCTTCAGCAGAATTTTACTTACATGTGATACTGATGCTACTGTTCTGTAATTTGAGCCTTCTGTTGGGGCCCCTTTCTTTGGAATGGGCACAAAAATATGGCTGTCTTCCAGCCAGTTGGCCAAGTAGCTGTCTTCCAAATTCCCTGGCACAGGTGGGTGAGTGGCTCCAGGGCTTCGTCGACTTGTTGAAACATTTCAAGTGCTTTCCCACCCATTCCCGGAGCCTTGTTTGTGGCTGATGCTTTCAGTGCAGCTTGAACTTCCTCCTTCAGCACCGCTGGCTCTTGCCCATGTGCTGCCTCCTGCGCTGGTGGAGTGCTGGCTAGTTATGTTCCGCACGGACGGTGTACCCTTTCCATCTTCTTATGAGCCATTAGTCAATATTGTGGACACAGCAGAACTGTCCTTGTGGGTTTCCCAGGCTGCCACTCTCTATGGTAGCTGAAAGCCCCCTCTTTTTAAAAATAATTTTATTGGGGGCTCATACAACTCTTATCAAATCCATCCATCCATTGTGTCAAGCACATTCGTGCATTTGTTGCCATCATCATTCTTAAAGCATTTTCTTTCTACCTTAGCCCTTGGTGTCAGCTCCTCATTTACGCCCCCCCCTTGATAATTTAGAAATTATTATTATTTGTTCATGTCTTACACT
>NW_022111317.1:13911-19958 GCF_000313985.2 Echinops telfairi | reverse complement strand
ACATGCCCTTTCCATGAGGCTTGGGGAGGTGGCTTCCATGGGCATGTTTCAAGACAGTCTATAGTGGACAAAGGGAAGGCTTCAGGGTGCCCCTGTCGGCTCTTGTCAGCGTGGGTGGCAAAGCTGGAAGCTGCTGAAGTGGGGAGTCTCGTGTGGCTGTTTGGGGGTCCCTGAGTAGAGGAAGGGCAGCCAGGCTGGGGAAGCTGGCCCTGACCCCGCCGTGCTGGCCGGGGTGGTCATCTCCACAGAGCTGTGGCTCACAGCACAGCTCTGATCTGGCGATTGGCCATTTGCCCGTCTGATAGATTGGTATCAGACATGGGCTAATATCGGACTTATGGACTTGATCTGAGCTGGGATGCTTTCTCAATATTCAACAGCTCTTGTATATAAAGCTCTTTCTTATACACATATGAGTGTCTATGAATGTGTTTGTTTCGTCCACCTGCACTAACACGGGGCAGGGGGACTGTAGAATGGGGAGAGGGCTGCAGTTCTCCTGAGGGTGGTGGGAGCCACAGCCCCCAGGGGAGGAGCAGAGTTAACCCTTTCATGAAGGAATTATTTTGCTGGGCTTTTGGTTTTCAGTAATGGAGGGGGACCCTGGAAAGGGAAAATATTGAGTTGTTTTTTTTTTAGTTGATGGTGGATTTTTATACAATTAACATGGGATTCGTGGAAAGGAGCCCTGGTGGCATAGTGAGCCACCCCTCGGGGTGCTAAGGGCTAGGTCAGGAGTTCAAATCCAGCAGTGCATCTTTAGGAGAAAAGTGAGGCTCTTTGCTCCCATCAGAATGCCCAGCTTTGGAACGTCACGGGGTGTCCTGCAGGGTCACTATGAGTTGGGATCTGCTCAATGACCTCGGTGTTTTTTTTCTTCATGTGGGACACATATGTCCCAAGGGGCCCTTGGTGATAGGGTGGGTGAGGTGAGGCTTGTTTTTCTAGATTCATGCGTTTATACCATTAACGTGGACGTGTGAATGTGTCCCCACCAGGTGGCAGCGTGGAGTACAACGGCCAGGGGCTTCCTGAGACCCTGAGAAGCTGACCACGTCAGTGGGTGATGCACATCCATGGGTCATGAGAAGGGTAAGCTGGGGAAGTGTGCTCTAGTCGGGGGCGGGGGAGGGAGACAGGAAGGCCAGCGTTTCTGGTGACCACAGTGGACAGGCCAGAGGGATGGTGTCTGGACAGAAGAGGCACGGGTGGCCCTGAGGTGGAGGAGTGTGAGCGGCACGGAGACCCCACATGAGGAAAGGGGGGTGAACCCACACGTGGTGTGGCGATGGAGCAGGGGCCTCAGAGGAAAGGGAGAAGAAGAAGCGGGCCCCAGAGAATGTGGGGAGGGTGAGGGGCAGGGGTGTCGTGTCGGCAGGGCTGGTTTGGGACTGGGTGGCTCAGAGGCCTACCAGGAGGGTGTGGTGGGTGACCTGCGGTCTAGCTGCCTTGAGCTGAATGACACTGTGGTTGTTGATGGTGAGGGCATGTGGGGTGGGGAGTGGCGTCTCAAAGGGGCTTCTGCCTGCCCCACCCCTTCAGCCTCGCTCTGCGTGGGGACCAGCTGACTCCCTGGCAGAGAGAGAGGTGGCATGTGGGTGGATGGCAGGGTGGCCTGGCTAGACATGGGCCCTCACCCCGCTGGGATGAGGAGCCCTCTGTCACCGGGGATGCCGACTCACGGAGACTAGACGGGACAGGGCAGAAGGGCCCCGGGGGTCTCCAAGAGTAACTCGTCAGAGCAGCAGAGAGCCTCATCTTTCTCCTGTGGATCAGCTCATGGCTTCAAACTGCCGGCCTTGCAGTGAGCAGTTCCGTGTGGAACCCACTGGGTCACCAGGGCGCCTCCCAGACCTAAAACACTATGTAAACAAGATGTGTACGTAAATGAGCTCTGGACCGAAAAATAAATTCTATGTAAATAAGATGGCTATCTAAAGAAGGCCCAGACCTAAATAAATACTATGTAAATAAGATGAGTAGGTCAATAAGCCTCAGACCTCAATCAATAACTATTTAAGTGAGTCTGTGCATAAATAACCCCCAGACCTAAATGTAGCCGGCTGTGTTGAAGGTGTGCCTGGGGAGGTAGCGGGGAGGCCTTGGGAGGAGAGGCCGGCGCCCTGCTTGTGCCCCAGTGACAGAGAAGCCATTGAACAACAGGGTGCAGCCACTGCCCTGGGCCTTAGGAGAGGAGAAATGAAAGTGGGCCCCAAAAACCGGAACTAGGCAGTTGCTGCAAGAGCCTGGCTGGGGTCTGAAGCTAAGGGAAGACAGGCGCGGAGGGACCCCCAGGCGGGGCTGCACGATCCGCCCTCCTGGACGGTGGGCTGGGCCGCCCGCGTGGCCTGCTGCAGCTCCCCTCCTGGCACGGTCCCAGCCCTTGCCTGTGCCCCAGCGGGCGGCCCCTCCCCCTGCCATGTTCAAATTTGCATCCTGCTGCCTGGCTACTGGAGACAGGAAATGAGCAGGGGGGGAGGGGGAGGAGACTGCACTCCTGGACTCCTTGCCCGCCGGAGAGGGGCCTGCCAGCTCCCAAAGTTCTGGCTGGGCCCGCACCCTCCACTCCGCCCCGCCCCGGGCCCTGCCAACCAAGCCCTGTGTGGGCTCTGGACTCAGTTTCCCCTCTCCTCCTGGAGGAGCCCTGCCTGCTCCCTTCCACAGCCCCCACCCGCCTTCCAGGCAGAATGGGAGCCAGAAGCCTGGCCTGTGTGGTGGGGGAGTGGGGGTTTGCTGCTGCTCCCCCCCCACGCCCAGGGTGCCCTGTTTCCCTGCCAGATGCCCACCTCCCCTGTCCTTCCCAGTCTCGGAAGGGCCCAGCCCGGCTGGATGCTGGCTCAGACCACCCAGGGTGCCGAGCCCCTGAAGGACCACCCCTGAGACTGTGGGTATGTGAGGCCTCTGATGGGCCACCTCGGGGTCCCCAGGGCTGGGCCCTCATGGCACCTTCTCTCTGAGGGAGCCTCCAGGGTGGCAGGGCTCATATCCGACCTACCTGGTGCTGTTCGCTGCCTCCGTGCCCCTCCCTGTCAGAACACGGTGACCCTCGGGTCAGGAGGAGCCAGGGGTGGCTCGTGGGAGTGGGGGGCTGGGCCTGGCCTGCTGCCCGTTGGAGGCGCCGAGCCAGGCCAAGTGCGCTTCCCACTAGGAAGCATCAGGAGGAAGGCCCTGGCCGGCGTTTGGTTTTCCTTGGGGCCCGGCCACACCGTGTGCCCACGCCCAGGCCCCTGGGCTCCCAAGAGCAGCCCCGTGGGCGCTGGACACGAGGCGTGAGCTGTGCCCGGTCGCAGCTGCTGTTTTTGCGTCTGAAGTTGGTTTTCTGATTTCAAAGCTGGGGGATCATTTTTGGGTCCAGGGAACCCACGTGTCTGTGAGGGGCCAGGCAGGACTAGCAAGGCCGAGAGTGAGAGGGGGCTTTGCCAGCAACTGCAATCCCGGATGTGTCAGTCTACGGCAGTGGTTCTCAACCTGCCTGATGCCCTGACCCCTCATACACTTCCTCAGGTGGTGGTGACCCCCCAGCCATAACATTAGTTTCGTGGCTACTTCATCACTGTCATTTTGCTACTGTGATGAATTGGATGACCCTGGGAAAGGGTTGTTCGACCCCCAAAGGGGTCACCACCCACAGGTTGAGAATCGCTGGTCTTATGGGGTGACAGGGGATGGTCCCCTAAATGATGTACACTTGAGGGGCTGAGGCAGGCCTGGCCGGGGAAGGACCGTCTCGAAGATGTCCACGCGGTAGCATTTCCCGACATTCCGGGTCTGGGGGCTGGAATCCAAATCCACGGTGGTGAGGAGGCCTGTCTCGGGGCGGCAAGGGACAAGTCCGATACGCGTCTGGGAGAGGCGCGGCTTCAGTCTGTTCATGCCTAAACGCCCTTAGCCTTTAATTCCATTTCCCCTCGAGTGTTTTGACATTCGGACAGAAATCTAACTCTTTTGTTCTCTCACCCCCTCCCCCGAATTCGACGTTGGGCTCTCCATTGTCCTCTGACCACCGCCACTTACTGGGACGTCCGCCAGCCGCCTTCCGTGTTGCCTGCCAACCTCGGCTCCGTCAGTGCCCGCAGCACCGCGAATCCGGAGGAGCCTGGAATGCGAAGCCTGCCCCTTCTTCTCGGAGCTGGCCAGCTTCGATGACCACGTGAGCCCAGTCCCCGAGTAGATTTCTCTCTGCAGAGGTGCACCGAGAGAGCCTCGCTGGCTTTGCCACTCCAGAGAATCCCGGGCACCTCTCGCTGGGCTCGGCCACTTTCCCAGTGTGACCCTGTGCCCGGGTCTGCTCTCCCCACGGCTTGCGTATTTCCCTTTCGCTGTGAATTGGGCCACAGCCTGCAGAGCAGCACATCCTCACGCCCCCAACCCCCGGGCCCCTCTCTTTTCCGCTCACCCCCGCGCTCCCTCGCAGAGCCACTTCCTCGCTGTGTCCCGGGTCTCCAGGTCTCCTCTCCCCACCCTGAGCAGCCTGGCCCTGGGCAAACGCTGTCCTTTTCCCTCCTGTGGTCGACGGTCCTGAGGCCCCTTCCCCTGGAGATGGTCAGTTGCTTGGCCAAAGCTTGAGTCACCAGGCCGAGCTCCACTCCAAACCTCAAGGCTGCCCGCGGGCCAAAGCCTCGGCGGTTCCACCATTCCGGCTGACGCGGGCCTGGTCTCTCGCGTGAGACTGGGTGTTGGTCCACGTTTTTCTCCCACTCTACCCACGACTTCTAATGTGACCCTTTCCAGACCACGTGGTCGTGGTAGCCAGGAACCATCTAGTTCTTGTGGTCTCCGGGTGGTGGAAGTCGCTGTTTCTGTGGTCCATGTGTGTTTTGATTTGAATCTTTCTTCCTTTCAATTGGGGAGAGACCAGCAGCGGCCCCTTGCATGGCCACTCACACGCTTCCCAGACCCCAGTCACTGCCGTGTCCTGTGACCTGGTTCTTCCCTTTCGTGGGACACCACTCAGAAGGGTTTGCACCCAGCTTCCTCCTGCCTGGCCTCCCTTATCTGAGCTGACAGCACCTCCATGAAAAAATCTCACTTCCTCAAATAAAGTCGCCTTCAGGGCTCGGGATGTCGGCCTCTCTTTTGGGGACACCGTTTGTCTCCTAGCAGGGCCTGGCCACGGCCACTCTGAGACGGAGGCTCCCGCAGGGCTGGGGGCCAACGAGAGCTGCTGGGAAGGGTCCAGTGTCCAGGGAGGCTCTCAGAGCCACTTCTCCCTTCCAGGAGGTGGGGAGAGTCACGAGGGTGTCCTGGAGCCCGTGGCTAGTCCCCGCCAGGCATCGCAAGGGCAGGACTGGCCCAGAGCAGGGCCAGCTGGCGGGAACGGGTCTGGGGTACCAGCTCCTTTGCTTTGTGATCTGACAGCACTGGGCCTGTGTCCAGCTTTCCAGGGGACAAAGCCTGGTGCCCTGTGGGTGGGAGGGTGACACACTAGCTGAACGCTCTGAGGCCAGTGGTGGGGCGACCCCCCCCTCCCCAAGGGGAACCCCCAGGGCGCATTCCTCTAGTGCATGGTGGAGTCCTGGGGACCCCTTTACTGTCCTCCTGGGGCCCCTTTACTGTCCTCCTGGGGCCCCTTCACTGTCCTCCTGGGGCCCCATCACTGTCTTCTTGGGGACCCCTTACCTGTCCTCCTGGGGCCCCTTCACTGTCCTCCCGGGACCCTGCTGTCCTTTCGGGGAGGGGGTCCAGTTCCTAGACACAGCCGTCCCCTCGCTTGCCCTGCTGGGCACCACTTGGCTGGTTCTCTAGTGCTGCTGGGACGGAAAGATCCCAAGTGGCTGACGTTGGCAAACAGAACTCCACCACGCACACCGTCTTTGTCTGTAGGCTCCACCGAGTCCGTTCCCACTCAGAGCGAGCACAGAGTGAGACTGCCTGCCCGGCCCGGCGCCCTCCCCTCCACGGCGGCTCTGTGTGAGCCTGTTGCTGCAGCCACCGTGTCCATCCACCTCCACCTCGTCCAGGGCGGCTCTCTTTTTGCTGACCCTCTTGCCTCACCCAGCGTAGATGTCCTTCTCTGGGGACTGGCCTCTTCTGATGGCGCACCTAAA
>NW_022111317.1:11859-13183 GCF_000313985.2 Echinops telfairi | reverse complement strand
ATTCCCTGTATTTTCAGTTCCTATCTGTACCAGTGTACCTCCTCTGGTCTAGCCAGACTTGCAAGATCGAATTCGAGTCACTTTGCCGCGTTTCTCGGGGCGGAGTTCATGAGCCTGGTTTCCTCTCACCCCGAAGGCTGCAGTCTCTGCTCCCCGCACCCGTGCTTCCAGCCCCCATGCTGTCAGCAAGCAAGGCCGTGCCGGCCGGCCGCACACCGCAGCGATACTAGGCCTTCTCCAGCCCCGTTATACCATTCTTCGGCCGAGGACCCAGCTTCTCTGATGGTTGGATAGATGTGGTGGGAGCATACAACCCCGACACACACCCGTTTTTGGTTTTTATGTTAATCTTTTTATTATAAATCATTTTATTGGGGGCTCCTATGGCCCTTGTCACAATCCATCCGCCTATCCGTTGTATCAAGCACATCTGTACATATGCTGCATCATCGTTCCCAAAGCATTTTCTTTCTACTTGAGCCCTTGGTATCAGCTCCTCCTTTCCCCCTTCCCCTCTCCCTCATGAACCCTGGATAATGTATAAATTATTATGATCTTTTCATGTCTTACACTGTCCGATGGCTTCCTTTCCCCCCTTGTCTGTTGTCCCTCCCCCTGGGAGGGGTTAGCGGTAGGCCATTGGCACGCCGGGTTTTAAGCCAGGCAGGTTCCCTCGGTCTGCGCCAACGACGGCCTGCTGGTCCACAGGCGCACAGTGAAGAGCCCGACCGCCCTCCCTCCCTCTCCGGCTGTCCCTAGTGTGCGGTGCCGCACAGTTGAGAACACAAGGAAATATCTGTCTCTGCTGAGCTCCGCTTTCAGCGAGCTCTTCCGACCTCCCCAGGGGTCGCCCTTGTGCGGTGTCCTCCTCTGAGTCTGGCCTGCAGCTCCCTCCAGACGGCCTGCTGCAGACATGGCCGCGTTACTTCAGCGGAAGTCCACTTGCGTGTGATATTAGCAATCTGCTGGGTCATTTCCCTATTCTGTCGGCTCACCTTCCCTTGGAATGGGCACACATGCAGGCCGTGTCCAGTCTGCGGGCCGGGAGCCGTCCAGGTTTCTCAGCCTGGAGGAGCGAGTGCCCGCGGTGCTTCCTCGGTCGGCTGGTTGAAACGTTCCGTGTGGTGTGACCTTCCCTTCCCGCGGCCTTGCTTGCCGTCGATGCCCTCGGTTCAGCTTGGACTTCTTTCTCTCGGCCGCTGGTGCTTGACCACGAGCTGCCTCTTGAAATGGCACAGCGTCCGCTAGTTCTTTTGGGCACAGCGACTCCGTAGTCCTGCCATCTTCTCCCTCGGCTTTCTGCCGTGGCTGCTGCGGCCGCTGC
>NW_022111317.1:9449-11460 GCF_000313985.2 Echinops telfairi | reverse complement strand
GATCCGAGGTGAGCGGTCGTGGGCTGGGAGCGGTCGTGGGCGGGGCGCAGATACAATAGAGGGTGTCGAAAGCTCAGGCCGCGTGCTTCCTTAGAAAGGGGACTAGAGTTCCCCGATGTCTGGCAACCTGGATGCAACACCGAGCGGAGAGACGCAGCCCAGGAAGGTGTTAAGGGAGGCGGAGGGGCCCAGGGGAGACCAGCAGGCTGGGGTGATTTCGCAGGTGTAGGGGCTGTCGACCCGCTCCCGGCTCCGCCGCCCGTGTGACCTAGGGCCGCCCAGCAGTGCTGCTTGTCGTGACTGTCCAGAAGGCCATCGCCGGGTTCGTTGCCCATGGAGTGGCTGACTGGATTCAAACCTCCAACCTTCTTGTCAGTGCCCGTTCGCAGACTCGCTGGGCCTTCAGAAGGAGCACTACAAAAGTCTACACCGTTGGGCAGTTGCTTCTAAAACTTAGCATGGACTCAACGGTTGTCCTCTACTCCCAAGAAATGCAATTGGAGTCACACACACACACACACACACACACACACCTGTATCTGGGCCTCTTTGTCTGGTGACTCTGTCTCTGGGAGCCACCACACGTGTCCCTTGACGGGTGCAGGCCTGACCAGGCTGGCATGGCACTGTCACCACCTGCTCTCGGCAGCACAGGGAACGAGCGGTTGACGCACAGACAGCCTGGGCGGCCGTCGGCTCAGCGGGGCGCTCAGAGTGCGCTGTGTCCCCGTGGGCCTCCGAGGCTGTAAAGTCTTTGTGCGCGTAGAAAGCTTCATCCTCCCCCCGCAGGGCGGCTGGTAGTTTTGAACTGTTGACCTTACGGTTGGCGGCCCAAAATGTAGCCATTACAGTGTCCGGGCTCTTCGCCAATCTCAAAAAGCCACGTGCTGTACCACCCCATCTGCCAGGTGTCCTTGAAGGGACGGTGTCAGGAGCTGGAGGACAGACAGCGGGACAAGGACAGGACAAGGGCAGAGACCGGCCCTCTGGATGATGTCGTCTGGCCCAGGGCTTGCTGGGATACTGTTGCTAGGTGCCATCAAGTCCGTGGGCGCCAACTCCCAGGGACCCGTGGGCAACAGAAGGACACATTGCCCGGCCCACGGCCCCTCCCCATTCTTCTTGTGTCTGAGCCCCGTGCTGTAGCCACTGTCCCTCCCTCTCGTTGTGGGTCTTCTTCGTCTCTCTCCTGCACTTGACCTTCTCCAGCGACTGTCCGGCCCGAAATGACGTCTCTGGAGCGGGAGACGTGGTGCCGTTGCCCTGGCATCTGGGGAGCGCTTGGCGGTGCGTTCAGTGTTCTCTGCGCAGCCCCATCGATTCTTCTTCACTCTTCCGTCTTCCGTGGGTAACTGTCACGTGTGTACAGGTGCGCTCACTGACGGCACCATGGCCCGGCTCAGGCAAACCTCAGTCCTCACAGTGCCACCCTTGCTTTTCAACACCGTGACGAGGTTGTGCGCAGCAGATGGACCTGATGCAGCGTGTCCCTTTGACCTCTTGACTGCTGCTTCTCTGATGATTTGCGTGGCCTGCAGATTGAATACTTCCGGCGAGTGGCTATAATCCCCACACACACCTTTCTTGATGTTAAACCCTGCAGTGTATTTCCTTGTTCTCCGAAAGTCTGCCTCTTGACCCATGCACAGTGCAGTGCTCTGACCTGGTACTTCCAGTGTTCTTCTCAGCACCACCCTTCGAGTACCTCGAGTCTCTGGCTTTCTCATCCGGCGTCCACCTTGCACGTGATGGGAAGCCGTGGGGACTGCACCGTGGTGTGGGCTCCCTTAGTCCTCGGGGTAACACCTTAGTTTCCAATACTCGGCAGAGGTCTTGTGCAGCGGGTTGACCCCATGGAACGCGTCTTGACCTCTTGACTGCTGCTTCCGTGAGCAAGATGAGATCGCTGACAGCGTCAACCTTGCTCCCTTTACCATCGTGCTCCCTGTTGACCGCGTTGTGAGGACTCGGGCCTTCTTCACACCGAGTTGTAATGCACACTTTACCTCCC
>NW_022111317.1:6789-7764 GCF_000313985.2 Echinops telfairi | reverse complement strand
GCCGCACAAACGGTTCCACGTCAGGCTGCTCCTCGGCGGTTGGCGGCTCAACGTCAGCGGAAAGGCCTGGCGCCGTCAGCACCCTTGGGCGGCTCTGCTCAGGGCCAGAGGGATTCCACTCCAGTCAGAACCGGTTTGACGCCAAGAGGCCTGGAAGGTCTGGAGCCTAGTCTATCGAATCTTTGTTGACGCCCTCACATCACGGCGTCAGCAGGCCTGGGGTGGGGGGGGTGCTCGTTCCAGAGTTACATTGAGACCCACGCACAGACGCACATCCCTCACGCACGCAGGGGCAGACGCCCCTCTCATCATGCTTCCTTGGGGAGGGACACCGTGTCTCACCCACGGGAGAGACAGGGCCCTCTCTCACACTCAGAAGAAAACAGAAACTGTGTGTGACACACAGATGCACACATAGGAGGGACAGACGCCGTGTTTCTCACACATGGTGATGGAGGAGACGGATACCATGTCTCACACACCCAGAGACAGACACCATATCTGTCTCTTTCATTCTCTGACATGCGCGTGCGCGCGCACACACACACACACACACACACCATGGGGAGATAGGCTCCATACCGCTGTCTCGCACACTTACACGTCCATGGGAAGACAGATACTGTACTTCACACACACAAGTTAAATGTCTGGCAACACGTGGGGGAAATGCAGCTTGTCTTTCTCACACGCCCATCGAGGAGAAAGACACACACACACACAGAAGATATACCATGTCTCACACACTTCGGGATGTAGATGCTGTGTTTCATACAAACAGATGAGAAGATAGAACTGTACCGCACATGCACAAATACACCCCATCCTTCTCTCTCCCATCTCACACACACTCACCTGCACGCACGTGCGCACGCACAAGGGAAGACAACCACCACACCTCTCACATACGTGTGAGCTAAGACCTCATGTCTCTCAACACACGCACCAGAGTGACACACACTGTGTCTTTACACA
>NW_022111317.1:2582-3599 GCF_000313985.2 Echinops telfairi | reverse complement strand
ACGCTATGTCACAAACACATGCATACACATGGAGACACTCGGGGGACAGACACCCTGTCTCTCCCCCACACACACGAGAGATGGACATCATGTCTTTCCCACGTGGAATTCAAGCACCATGTTAAGAGGGTACAGGGTCCCCAGCACTGAAATAGGTCGTCAGGAGCGAATTTGCTGTTGTGGAAATTAATAGAAACAGCTACACAGCGGGTACAGGGCCTCCTTGTCCCCGTGTGCAAACCAAGAGGGTGAATGCACATGCATCACACGGCGAACACAGTCCCGTCGACGGTTCATGTCATGAGCAGGCGACAGTGAGCAGCAGCGTGGTGAGTCATCGTCCTGACCCAGTGCTGGTTGACCTCGCGAGCCGCTGAGCCCTCCCCAGGGGACTACTGCATTTCACCTTGGTTGGCTCTAGAGTCTGATTGCGCCTGTCCTGATAAGCTTCAGGCAGAGGGAAGTGGCCACCCACTCGAAGGATTGCTCTTTTATGGCAGCTCCGTTGTGACTGCTCCTTCGTGGAGGGCGAGTGCAGGGAGGACGTGTGCATGAAGGCCCTTCTAGCTCGGACCAAGGAGATCTTTGTCCACCTAGGGCTTTTCCAGCCCGTGGTTGAGAGTGTAGAAATAGGCCAAATGCACTCTACCCAGGCCTCAGTTCACCACACCGCGTCTCTGTTCCCGCCCACACGGGGAGACGGACACCAGGTGTGACCCCACACAGAGAACGCAGACCCCATCTCTCCCACACACTCAGGGAAGACAGACACCGTGCCTCTCACACACACGGGGAAGACAAAAACCAGGTCTGTCTCACACACAGGAAGACAGACACTGTCTTCCTCACACAGACAGGGAAGACAGACAGCATCTCTCTCTCACACACAGGATGACAGACGCCATCTCTCTCTCACACAGGGAAAACAGACACCATCTGTCTCACACACAAAACGAAGACAGACACCTTGTTACATACACAGGGAAGACAGACACAATATTTCTGTCTCACTCACAG
>NW_022111317.1:1346-2482 GCF_000313985.2 Echinops telfairi | reverse complement strand
ACCAACGACTGTATCACTCACAACTTCTCACACACATTCACAGATCAATGAGAAGATATCTAACACCACCTTCTCATTCACAGTGTCTCACAG
Source organism: Echinops telfairi (assembly GCF_000313985.2). NCBI lineage: Eukaryota > Metazoa > Chordata > Mammalia > Afrosoricida > Tenrecidae > Echinops > Echinops telfairi. The sequence continues at coordinate 2,389 of NW_022111317.1, read as the reverse complement.
ATCAATGAGAAGACCTCTAAAATCCACATCTCACTCACAGTGTCTCCTGAACACTCACAGATCAATGAGAAGATCTCTAACACCCACATCTCACTCGCAGTGTCTCACAGACACTCACAGATCAATGAGAACTTCTCTAACACCGACTGTGTCACTCGCAACCTGTCACTGAAAGTCACAGATAATGAGAAGATATCCAACACCAATTTCTCATTCACAGTGACTCACACACACTTACAGGTCAATGAGAAGATCTCCAACAACCACAAATCACTCACCCGGTCTCACAGACACCCACAGATCAATCAGAAGGCCTGTAACACCCACATCTCACTCACAGGTTCTCACAGACACTCCCAGGCCAATGAGCAGATCTCTAACACTCCCTTCTCACTCCCAGTGTCTCACAGTCCCTTTCTGATCAATGACAACTTCCCTAACACCGGCTGTTTCACTCACAGCCTCTCACCGATATTCACAGATCAATGAGAAGATGTCTAACACCAACTTCTCATTCATAGTGTCTCACAGACCCTCACAGATCAATTCGAAGACCTCTAATACTCACATCTCACTCACAGTGTCTCAAAGACACTCACTGATCATTGAAAACCTCTCTACCAATGACTATATCACTCACAACTTCTCACACACATTCACAGATCAATCAGAAGATATCTAACACCACCTTCTCTTTCAGTGTCTCACAGACTCTCACAGATCAATGAGAAGACCTCTAAAATCCACATCTCACTCACAGTGTCTCCTGAAGACTCACAGAGCAATGAGAAGAATTCTAACACCAACATCCCACGCGCAGTGTCTCACAGACTCTCACAGATCAATGCGAACTTCTCTTACACCGACTGTGTCACTCGCAACCTGTCACTCATAGTCAGAGAAAATGAGAAGATATCCAACACCAACTTCTCATTCACAGGGTCTCACAGACTCTCACCGATCAATGAGAAGACCGCTAATACTCACATCTCACTCACAGTGTCTCAAAGACACTCACTGATCATTGAGAACTTCTCTACCAA
>NW_022111317.1:0-1246 GCF_000313985.2 Echinops telfairi | reverse complement strand
TGGGGGGGCTGGGGGGTGCACCCAGAGAAGGGCTGGTCACCCACCCTTGCTACCCGGCCCTGGCCTCAGCCTCTGAGAACTCGGAAGGAAAGAGAAAGGACACTCCTTACTTCCGTCCACCAGCCCCCCTTCCCTACTATTTGTGACTGCGTCCTCCCGTGATGGGGGATGACTGTCCTGTAGGGTCCAGCTAAGGAAAAGCAGGGTGTCCGGTGCCCTCCATGGAACCGACAGCGGCCAAGTGGGGGTGCCGGCCAGAGGCTGTGGGTCAGTGTGGCCCTGGGCTGGGCTTGCTCACACCCTCCTGCCTCCATGGACAACCTGCTGGCCTTTAACACAAACCAGGTGGCCACCCTGAGTGGACAAGGGTCACTAGGACATGTGCTGCCCCTACTCAGGTCTTTGGAGGTACCCTGGACCCCAGCCTCCTCCCAGAACCCACTGGGGTCCCATGTAGCACCTGGGGCACTCAACCCTGCCCGAGGCCAGGTGGCAACAGTGAGCCCAGGGGTTGCCCGGACTGGCCAGGTCTGGAGGTCAGCGGGTGACCCAGCTGCCCGAGGCCTGGCTAGGCTGCCAGCTGCCCGGGCCAAACCAATGGCCGCTGCTCCTGAGAGCCCCACCTGGCGAGTGGGCAGCAGGGCCAGCCAGGCACCCGGGCTCAGGGTCAAAGCCACACCAAGGCCTGACCTGAAATTGGGGGCCAGATGTCCCTCCCCCAGGCCTAATATCCCTCCCAGGCCCCTCCTCAGCCACACGGGGGCCCATCCCACTGGGAGATGTCCTGGTGCTACCAGACCCCACCCCTGCAGGGGGTCAGGGCCAGGCAGTGGGGTGAGGGGGGCAAGGGACGGGTGGCTGTGGACCCGGAAGAGGAGGGAAGAGGTGACTGATCGGAAGCTGACGGCAGGCTCTGGAAGCCCAGACTGCCCCGTGCAGTGGGTAAAGGTGCTGGAGTCCTGGAGACCTTGAGGTATGTGTCCGTGGCCGGGCTAGGGACAGAGGCACCTAGATGTCACACTGCCTTGGGGGCAGTTGGCAAGGCAGGCCCTGTCCCCCTAGAAGAGTCTGGGGGAGGGTTGGGGACACTGCCCCCTCAAATGGCTGAACAAACTTGAGGGGTCGCAGCCAGCACCTTGCCCCCCCCCACCCCCTGCCCCTGCCGGGGCTTTGATTAGAGGTATGCCATGACCCCCCAAGAAGACTGGGTTAGGTTCTCTGTACCCCCACCCCACCCACCATTGCA
>NW_022111316.1:6164060-6165305 GCF_000313985.2 Echinops telfairi | reverse complement strand
CAGGAGGCTATGGATGACAGTGGGAGCCCAAGATTCATTTGTTGGAACTGCATAGGAAACAAGACTCTGGTGAATTTCCTCTATCCACAATTGAGGGATGGGACAAAAGGCGTTACTATACAGAGTGCATTAGAGAGATGCGTATAGAAGATCAAATGGATAAATCTGACTTGAACAGTTAAAACTTTGTCAGTTGATGCTCCCTCTGATGCATGCTGAGCCTGATCTGGTTTGATACATTTTCTGTATTTTAAGTTTGTTTTGCTTTGTTTTGGGTCATTCATATTAGGGTGTATCTCCAAGCTGTTATGTCATTGAAGGTCACCTTCTTGAGGTTATGTTATATGTTTTTATCTTTTTCAGTATATGAATCTCAGGATTGATGACCCTGTAGGGACAGTGAGTAGAATAAATGTTTTGGAGAGTGGGAGTCACAGTGGGGGTGGTGGTAGTGGTAAAAGGGTGACATGTCAAGGAGCCCAGGAAATAAAAAGAGTGTTTGGAAATTGATTCTGGTAGCAATTGTACAAGTCTGCTTGATGTGAAACTATGGAATGATATGATATATATATATTGACTCTCAATTAATAATAATAAAAGCAACTGACAACAAGAGAAACAATAACAAATACAATATTTAGTAAAAATGTTTTCTTTGTATGGTATTGAAAAGAAAAGAACATAAACAATAAATCAGCAACAAACATTAGCACTCATGTTGAACAAATTGGGTTTTAGAGACATATATTAATCTTTTCAGTCAAGCAGACGTCCATTTTGATTCCATGAATGATTTGTGTACATGAAATATGGTCCCTTCATTCTCTTTTCTTCTATCAAATATGTCTTACTGAAAATAAGGAACTTTCTTCACTAACACAATAAAACATGTTATGTCTACTCAGAAAAAAAAATTATATATATATATATATAAAATGATATAATATGGACATAAGACCCCAAGATTTTTATAAGGTTTTGTCCCCTCATTTTTTCTTTCCTGCATTAGTCTCTGGGATACAGAGAAAGCATTGTGAGATCGAAAGAGCAAAATATTGAGTTTTCTATGTTTTATTTTTTTTAATTTCTTCTGCTGACAGTTATTTTACCCTTGAGATTTATTTTCTAATTTAAAGTTTGCAAGATGTATTATTTAAAGACTCTCTCTCTTTCTGACTTTGATATTCAGTGAGAAAATCCCATGGTGAGCAAGCTAACCCTCATAAGGCCTCCTGAATTTCCATT
>NW_022111316.1:6160775-6162064 GCF_000313985.2 Echinops telfairi | reverse complement strand
CCCCCCCGTTTGTCCACTTCCGACCTCCAGACCACTCCACTTAGCCTATGGCATTTATGCCTGTCCCCCACCCAGGTATGTGAGCTCCACTGTGTGTGGGACAGCCCTAGGCTTGGAAAAGCCTGCCCGCCCTCCACCAGTAGATATTATGCACAACTTACCGGGGAATTCCTGCCTCTGTCACTGGGGAGCTCCTATTTTTCCTTTGTGGGCCCATGTGACTGAGGGAACTTCCTCCTGCCTACCTTTGTGTCTCACATGGCCTAAGGTGTCTCGGCCATCACTCGGCAACTTTCCAAGCTGTGGCTGGAACCTCTGCCCAATGTCCCCAGTGATCTACCTGACTAGAGCAATTCTGCCCACCATTCATGGTGTTCTACACCAAAGCACATAACCCACCATCCTTCTGGGACACTCCCCCTGAGAATAAAGCCACAGGATGATAAAGTAGTAGGTTAATTCCATAGTGAAATTGGCTGTAGAAAGTTAGAAGAAGCATTCCTACGAGTCTCCCAGAGAGAACCAGTCCTCTTTGATTCCCTGGAAAATGGAACCTGGCTCCTCTAAAACAACACAACACAAACAGAAATCAGCCCCAATGACCTCAATGGAAAAAAAAAGGAGAAGCAAAAGGCAATGGCAGATGTCCTGAACCTAATCATGTGCACAGAAGAAGCAGACCTTGATCTGCCACAGAAATAAATTTTCAGAATGCTGCTTGGAGTCATACAGAATATGAGGGAAATAATACAGTAAAAGGATGAAAGGATATAGGAGATAAACTCCATACACCAAAGTGTAATACAAGAGCTTAGGGAGGAGATAACAAAAACCAGTATCAGACATACAGACCTTGAGAATTAACTGGAGGAAGCAGAGAACCACACCAGTGACTTGGAGGACAGCCAAGTAGACTTTAGCAAACAAAAATATAATAAAATCATCAGAGAAGCTGAAAAAAAACCTAAGAGCTATGTCTGATGCTATGAAGAGGAACAACATTAGAATAATTGGATTACTGGAGGAAGACACAACACAGAAGTGATCTGCATCAATAGTGAGAGATTTCTGGGAGGAAAACTTCCCAGCTTAATGAATGAAAAACAGGCAACCATTCAGGAGGCTGAAAGAACACCAGCTAGACTGAATCCCAAGAAGAAGACACCAAAGCGCATAATAGTTAAACTATCCAACTTTGAGGAAAAGGAGAAAATCATGAGAGCAGCTAGGGAAAAGCAAGCAATCACATATAAAGGTTCCAAAATAAGAATATGCTCAGACCTATCAGC
>NW_022111316.1:6159830-6160675 GCF_000313985.2 Echinops telfairi | reverse complement strand
GTCTGAGATACATGAAAATAAGGGTTCCATAAAATATGACGACAGCTGTCAGATGGGACCCACAGGTGGAGAAGGCCTTTCGTCTCCCTTCTGCTGAGTGCATACGTAAAATGGCAATGAGGATGAACAGATAAGATATGATAATTACAGTCAGAGAATACGTGAAGTTAATGCCTGCAAGGATGATCATGGTATATTCTTTCACATAGGTCCCAGCACAGCCCATCTTGATGAGCGGTGGGTCTGCACAGTAGAAGTGGTTGATTTCAATCTTCCCACAGAAGTACAAGCCATAAGTCCATAATGTAGCAGCCAGGCTCGTCAGAAAGCCATATATGTAAGGGAAAGAAATCAGTCGGATACAGACAACTCTTGACATTTTGCTGCTATAGAGTAAAGGGTTACCAATGGCCATGTATCTATCAAAGGCCATCACAGCAAGAATAAAAATTTCTACATGCACCAGGGCAATGAAGAAAAAGCACTGCACTAAACAACCAGAATAAGAAATTGTTTTTATCTCTGACAAAAGGTTTTCCAACATTTTAGGGGTGACGTTGGAAGAAAACCAAACATCTACGAAAGACAAGTGGCTGAGAAAAAAGTACATGGGGCTGTTCAGCTGTGGACTGACTTTAATTAAAAAGATCATGCCGATATTACCCACCATGGTAATAATGTAGACCAAGAGAAAAATAATGAAGAAGAGAATTTGCCACTCCCGATGACTGGTTAATCCCAAAAGAATAAACTCTGTCACATCAGTGAAATTGAGCATTTTTGTCAGTGCTTTGTTAGCCATAAAACTCTATGACATCTGAAGGGAGAAAAAAATTAAGGAAGGA
>NW_022111316.1:6151153-6158947 GCF_000313985.2 Echinops telfairi | reverse complement strand
TAATTCTATTATTCATTCCCCTCTAGTGGGATTATACAGTCATCATTGCTATGGGTTCCACCTTCCCCTTTTCCCCACTCCTCTTCCCATACCTTCAGGGAATCATTACTCCCATTACTATTTCTGAAGGGTTTGTCTATCTTGGATTTCATGTATTGAACAAGCATAATTATACAAATGAGCATACGAAGGTCTTGCAAGATTAATGAGTTTAAACTAAGGCAATAATAGTAAGGGGAGAAAATATTAAAGAACTAGAGCATATTTATATGCTTCATCAGTACTATACTGCATCCTGGATATATCATCCCTTCTGTGTGGTCCTTCTGTGAGGTACTGTCCAATTATTTTACAGGTGAGTTTTGGATCTCCACTTTGTCTATGCTCCTTCATGTCAATTTGATTTCTTGTTTTTGAATTTATGATACTTATTCCCATTGTCACCTTGTGAGCACACGGGCTGGTATGCTTCTTTCATGCGAGTTTTGTTGCTGCCCTGCTAGATGGCCGCTTGTTTAACTTTAAGCCTTTAAGACTGCAGATGCTATATCTTTTAATAGCCAGGCAGCATCAGTTTTCTTCACCACATTTGCTTATGTACCAATCTGTCTTCAGTGTTCATATCTGGAAGGTGAGTATCATACAATGCCACATTATTCGAACAAGCTATTCTTGTACTGAAGTAAGATTTAAGTAGAGGCCCGAAGTCCAGCTGCTTCCTTATTGCGTTTACATACATATATAGTCAAATACATATATGCATATCTCTATTTATACCCCTATCTATTTATACCTCTATTTATATACCCCTATATAAATATAATTTTAACTTTCTTATACTTTGCTTGTTTTCTTTTTTCATTCCTCCTGCCCCACTATCAAGTTTACCCATCATTCACCTCTCAGTAATTCCTATTGGACATATTTCAATTGATCAAACATGACCAGGAATGCTACACCCTCCTCACCATCAATTTTAGATCCCTTGTTATTCCCCTGTCCCTATCTTTATTTGCTCATCACTCCCCTCCCTCCTCCACCTCCTCTCCCATGCCCCCACAGAACTGCTGTTCTTGTTGCTGTCTTTTGGGGATTGCCTATCCTGCCTCTCTTATATAGAGAAAGAGAGATTGACTAGACAAATAGTTCCAAGTCTAGCTGTTGTCCTGATCCAGAGTAGATGAGTATCCCTCTGTTAAACCGTGAGCAGACTCTGTTATAATCCATTGGTCCATCCCCTTTTCTTTCAGGGATCCGTAATCCGGGACCTGTTTACCTAGCAGCACTTACACCCTTTTAGTCCTCAGCTCAGCATTCATGTCCAAGGGGCACACCTTCTACAAGACCTCATTGCTCTTCCTGCAGTCAAGGATAGTAGGGTCTAATGCCCTACCCCCACCCCATTGCACTTTTAGACTTTCAGTGTGGCCCTCTTGTGAGTATCCCCCAACCAGTTCAGATGAGGTGCCAAGTGCTGACCCCTGAGTCAGAAGTCTACAATCCAGATTCCTCAGGGGCTTTGTGGCTTTGCTACCATTCCTAGAAATGCACTTTTTAGAATTTTTAAGACTGTGACCTTTTGGAAGCAGATAACCCGGCCACCCTGCTGCGATGCCTCTGGGTGGGTTCAAACTGATACATGTTTATTAATAGTTCAGCACTTAACCATTTGTGCCATTCGGGGAGTATTTTGCATTTTCTGTAGATATGGACACCTCTCCAATTCTTGTATGGTGGCTATGAGTTGGAATCACTCAATGGCAGTAGGTAGATATAAATCAGTAATTTTCATAGTCAAAATTATTAAGAAATTGAGATTAATATCATTTAATGCAAGTATTAGTATAAATAAATAATTTCAATTATATGATATATTTTGACAGAATTATAATGAGTCTACATTGGAGGATGATTGACAACACTTGTGGATCTAATGTAATTTTGGGAAATTTTCTTGAATATTTTGTAAGTGTATTTCAAATATAATTTGTATGTATGATAGGAACCTTTTCCTGGAAGAATGATCCTAATACTGTGTCCTAGGGAAATACTAGCACCTTGGGTAATGCTAGTAGAAGTGCTGGGGAAAATAAACAAGCAAATGGACATGTGTCCATTTTGTTTTTAAAAAAGTGAGAAATCTTTGTACTGTACCCCACCTCACAGAGATGCACATCTTGTAAACTCAAAATACAGTATGTTCTGAGTGAAAGAATTCTATTGTATCACCTACCCAGAATTTTTTGAGCTTGAAATTACACACACAGAGAAATGTTATCTACATTAATAAATGTTATACACTGTAGAAAACCATTATGTTTTGAACTACCTTTTCAGCAGGATAATGATTCTGTGGAGATGAAGTGGCTACCTGCCATTTTTAAGACAAATGATCATTCCAAAAATCTTTGATTTTTGTATTTGGCATTAAACTTTGCTTAACCACAATGTAACATAGCTATTCTTATTATTACTGGTAGTAACCAGGAAAGACAGCAAGTTATTGCTAGGGTGAAAATAACCTTATTCACATTTACAAAAGAATTCCATGAGCTTCCAACTACCTCAACTTTAAACATTTTGGCTCACTTTTTTAATATTAAAAAAAAAAAGACTGCCAACCAGAATAGATTAGAATGATTCTACGTGATTCCAGAATCCTGGATCAATCAGTGAAAATCCATGTAGTACACAGTGAATTAATAACCACAAAAATAAAAATAGTCTAATTCTGGATAAATTGCATTTGAATATATTTATATATAGCATGAAAAATATGTTATAGTAAAATAATTCACCTCTAAGTTCCTCTACTTTATTCTATAGAATATGTTAGCCTTCCCACATAGTCTCATTGTCTTAACCGCACCCATGACCCAGCACTTCATAATACTTTTATGGGATTCACTTATACCTCAAAAAATTCCTCAATGGTCAATTATATAAGAAATCACATGTACTATGGAAATAGAGAATAGACATCATCTCAATGAGTCATAGTAGAATATCAATTTCCTGGAAACAAAGCAGTGTTTCCTTTCCAGTCAATGACAATAACGTTTACTCAGTTTTTGTTCAATTGACTTTTCACAACGTGTGTATGATTAAGTTGACCGGATACCTTTATCCATTAATATGTCATTCATGTCACAGATAGTACGTTTCTATTTTAAAGGAATATACTTGTGGCTCTGAAAAACAGAAGAGGACAAATCACTGGGAGAAAAGTAATGGTCATCTGAATATTTGTGTGTGTTTTTGCACAGAATTTCTCAGCAGCACATATACAACCATAAACGAAAAGGATTATGACATGATTTGTGTTATTCTTGACACTTCTATGTGAATGCAGCGGGTGGTGTTTGTTTTAGTTAGCCAGCGCTGCTATCACAGGCATAGTTAGTATTTAAAATGCATGGCTTTAAAGGACAAGTATCTTTTTTCTCACAGTTCAGGAGGCTAGAAACAGAAATCAAGACTGTCTTTCTAGGAGCCTATTCATCCTTATCTATTTTAGCTTCTGATAGGTGTTCTTGATCCTGGGCATCCTTAAGCTCCTGAATGCATCTGCAGAAAGATGTTCCATCTGTCATCTGTCTTTTCTTTTATCTGTGTATGTCTTTGTGTCTATCTTAGTCTTGTCATAATTCAGAAGTACTGAGATTTATGACTCACCATTTCTAATCTGACTTCATAATCATAACAAAAGAGAACCTTAACGTCCAAACACCATCAGTTTTACTGGTTCCACCACCACCATTGCCATCAAATCGATTCTGACTCATGGAGACTATATCAGACAGAGCTGAACTACCCTTTTCGGTTTCCAAGTTTCCAGGGTTGTAAATCTTTACCAGGGCAGAATGCCTCATTATTCTCCCTTGGAGCAAACTGGAGAATTCAAGTGGCTGACCATGTGGTTGACAGCCCAGTGTAGAAACTATTGTGCCACCAGGGCTCCTTATTTTACAGGTACACATAAACTCACTGCCACAAAGTGGTTTCCGACCCACAGTGACCCTGTAAGACAGGATAGAATTGCCCCTGTGTGGTCTCAAGACTGTAACTCTTTAAGGGAACAGAAAGCCTCATCTTTCTCTAATGGAACAGCTGGTGGTTTTGAACTCCTGACCTTGCAGTTGAACTCACTGCCATTGAGTCCATTCTAACTCACAGAGACCCTATAGGATGGAGTTGAACTGCCTTTATGGGTTTCATAGACTGTAACTATTTACCGGAGAAGAAAACCTCATCTCCTCCCACAGAGCAGCTGGTGTTTGCAAAGTTCTGACTCTATAGTTAGCAGTCCAATACCAAGCCACTAAACCACCAGGGCTCAGTCTGGGGCTATACGATTATGGAAGTGGGTGGTGTTTCTATGTCTCTAGCCTTTCGCTGAAGAATTCTGAGCTTTCCTATTTTACCACATCAAAATAAGAGTTTGGGCATCCTTGAGGTCCTCAAATTCTCTTTCTTTTCATTTTTCTTTAAGTTTAGGGAATTTAAAAAGTCTGGGTAGGAAAGATCATGGCTTTAAGTTGGATAGTATAAAGTTTACCAGCAAAATTCTTCTGTCATTTCTTGCAACCCTCAAAGAATGAGCAGTGCATTGTTATGATGAGAAACCATTTCTCTATGTCTCTTTTGCCTTCCTCCTCTCTCTCCCTGCCTCGCTGTTAGACTTGTTCGCTCACTCACACCAAAAGACACACAAATATGGAAATATTTTTGCACTATAAAAAATGTTTTTAAGAATAAAAAATCTAAGACCCAATCCTCACACCACAATTCCATATTGGGATTTTCTGGTTTTTGCATGTATTTGTTTGTTTTTACTTACCTGGAAATGAAAAATAGATATTTCCACTAACAATGCAGAGTTGAAGAGTGAGTTCTATATAAGAATGTCAAGGAACATATGACAGTCCAAGGAGAAATTGAGAGATGTTCACAGGAAAAGCCATCATATGTACTTGCCTAAGAAAACAAGGAGCAATTAAGAAGTATCCTGGGGGAAGTGCATCTCTAGAGAAATAGTCAAACATTGGGGTTTATTGCAAAATTAAAAGAAATATAATACCAAGGTAGAAGACAACGTGATAAAATTGGTCCTGAAATCAAATGACTAAATTTGCTTTGGGTTTGCATCACATTATAATTGCTAAGAGAGTTAGTCAATGTACATATGCCAGTCCTGAGTTTTGTGTCTCTTGGCTTTCTAGAGAAAGACTAAGCAACAGGAGGCTCCTATAAGGCAGTGTATAGCCAAGACAGAGAGCAACATTTTGCTTCAACCCACTTGTTTTATAAATAATGCATGTATTAAAATCTAGCACATGAGACACTGTGTTGAATTTATTTAGTTGCTACAACCACCCTCCCCTGAAATCATTATCATTATTTCTGTCTTTAGACAAGAGACATAATTTTAAGAGGTTTAGTGATTTGCTCAAAGCACCCTTTAAACAAATCAGGGATTAGAAGTCAGTGGTTTGGTACTGGAGTTTTGTGCTATTAACCATTCTACTTCTCAACAAATAAATATTAGTAGAGCAGAGATCATCCCTTCTATCTCAAATACAAAGGTGAGTTTTGGAGCCAGCCCTTAGATGATCAAGATACATCCCTCATCCCAGGTATGACCAAGCAGAGTGCTCTCCATTGCTTCGATCACTGCTGCTTTGTATTTCTTCTTGACTACCAGTCCTAATCTGGAGAAAGGTCTTCCACACTGATGGTTTCTAAACTTTGGGTGGTTCTTTATAAACCTCTAAATAAATCAGCATATTATTTTCTTCATCATTGTCACCATTCCAAAAGGCCTCCTTGTATTTTAAGGCCAAGGCAGTTTGGATGCTGCCTACGCCTCTATGAACGGTAGAAATGGTTAAGCTCTGGACTGTGAAACAAAAGGTTGGAAGATTTAACCCACCAAATGTACCTCAGAAGAAAGGACAATCTTCTTCTGAAAAGTCAACCACCGAAAACCCCATGGCACACAATTCCACGCTGACACACACGGTTCCTGTGAGTCAGAATCGGCTCCTTGGAAACTCTCTCTTTCACTGATGCTGGTTTAGACTTACATGTAGCAATATGACTATAGACATATCTATATGTCTATCTAAAGCTATATAAATTAGATGTAGACCTAGACCTAGACATACCAGGGGGTACCCTCCCAAAATGGGAATTTTTTTCAAAGCTATTTTTTTTTACCAAAACAACCTTATCAACTGCAAAGTATTCTCCATGACACTTAATATATTTGTCAAATCCATGATTCCATTCTGGGAACATTTTTCAAACTCATCTGTTTGGATGGCTGAGAGTACCTACCTTATTTTTTTCTTTACACCTTCAATGTCATCAAATCACTGTCCTTTCATGTCCCTCTTCATTGACAGAAACAAAAAGAAGTCACATGGAGAGAGTAAGGTGCCCCATTACTCTTACTTCACTTACTTCACTTACTCATGTGAGTAAGGTGTGTGGGGCAAGAGAGGCATGCTGTTTTTTGCCAAAAACTGGCACACGGAGATGGCTCGTGAGCAGGTGCATTGTCATGGTGGCGAAACCTGTCCTCCATATGCCAGAAATCAGGCCTTTTTCTTTTTTGTCACACACTATTACACTATCTTTTCAGAACCTCTAAATAGAAAGCTTGATTAGCAGTCTGACCCAGTGGAATGAATTCCAAATGCACTACTCATTGACATTTTCATCAGTTCTGGAAGTTGACAGATGTCCAGAATAATGAGGTTTGTCATAAATCAACACTTCACCTTTTATGAAATGAGAAAGCCACTCAGACACTCATACAGTTTTTCCCATGGCACTGTGTCCTTGTAAGCTGTGTTCAACATCACAACAGTTTCTGCAGCATTTTTCCTGAGCAGGAAACAAAATCTGACAGCCACACACTGGGCTTTTAAAATGGATATCAAAAAAATGAGGTTTGAGCAAAACTGCTATTACAAAAATATTCATATGACCAGAGAGGATCTTCCCAGGTGATGCCACTGGGCACACTAACTCAGAGCAAGTTGCTTGGAGTTCACCTAGTGGGAAAAAATCATACTATGAAAGCTCTGCTCAGTGTCACTTTTTTTCTGATTTTTTTTTTTGGCATCCTCTCAGAAACATAAACATAGACATACTATCCTATTTAAACGTACAAAATTTAATATACCAAAAATAGTATCAGAAGCCGTTTTTTCTTTTATACATAGTGCTTTCTAGACTGCAATTCTGAAGTAATATATATACAATTTTCCTTCCCTTAAAAATGTTCAAGACTTTGTCGTCCTTTTTGAAGTCTGGCATAACTGACAATCTGACTACCAACAATAGAAATTTTGGACAGGTAATTTTCATGATGAAGACCTGTGAGCTATAGGAATCTGGTTTAAAGTCCAATGATGCTTCACTTTGAATTTCAAGAGACACTCTAATTTGTACAAATTCAGCTGTCAGAATTTAGTGGAGTCTGAAATGTTGAGTAGAATCACAACCCCCAAAGAAAGCATTTACCTACTATCACAAATAAGCTGTAATAAAACCTTTGACATACCGCTTTTCATTTTCTTTCTTATACACCTTGTGCAGATAAGTATCAAGTGTAAATGGTGTTTTATTTTTTATTCTTACATCATATAACCACTACATCTCTGGAATAAGTTGTTTTAAAAGTATCCATCATTTAAAGCTCCACTAGAAAACCATAGCTAGTTATAACACTATAAATATAATAAGTTTCCTTTATATTTGCTATGTTGAATGCCAACTCAGCAG
>NW_022111316.1:6147993-6150223 GCF_000313985.2 Echinops telfairi | reverse complement strand
TATGTGCACAACATGGTCATGCAGAGTCTACTGGACTTACAATTGGTGAACTCATGCATATACCTCTGGTTCAGAAGTCTTTATATCTAATATCTAGCATCCTCATTAGAGCTGCAAGTATTACTTTTATATATCCATAGTCTTATCTATCAACTGCTAGACCAGCTCAGGTTTCAAATCTTTGGCCACTGGATGTTCCTCTCAGATGATAGCAAAGTGGTATAATTATTGTATTGTGGAGAGAAGACAGCTTATGTAAAGTTCTTCACCAGATAGTTTTGCAAAACATTTTTGGAAGCCAATTAAGTGAACCTTCAAAATTATGATGGGAAGCATACACATACCATGCTTATGTTACACAGAATTTTGTTGTTGTTTGTTAGTTTGGTTTTAATATCCTATTGTAAAGTGTAATTGATTGTGATGACTCTTCTATTCATAGTTTTAGTGACTCCCACTCAGTGACTACAAAGAAGATGTAGAGAACTCTAATGCAAGAGTTTGGTCAGTTTTACTATGCCTCTGAATATGAGTCAGCCATCCCAGGAGCAGGAATAGGAATTCTGTGCCCATCAAGAAGGAAGAGACAACAGTGGAGCAAATGGGATATCCCTGTCTGAAAACATGGAAGTAGCCAAGGCATCAGAAGCCACAGAACCAAGACCAGGTGACTACTTAGAGGAGCTGCACTGACACAATGAGGCAAAGTGTCAGGCTTCCTGGTCAACAGGACAAATGAAACAGAACGCCTTCTATCAGAGACTGGCTTTCAGAATGGGATGGCCTTTGCATATTTCTTAATCAGTGCTAAAAGAGCTTTGTAATATTTGCTAAGCAGGGTAGTGTCCAAGGGATGAGAGGCCAACCACCAGAGAGAGAGATGCCTGCCTGCACTGCTGAGAAGATGTACTGTGGAAAAAATAACTGAATCATTAACATTTTGTTACCTGTAACCTTCCAAAAAATCCATTATCATGTGGCCAGTCCAATAGCAATGGAACCTATTAGAAAAGTAGAGTGCCACAGGAGGTACAATGCATGATGTGGTAGATGTGGTAACTAATTGCACTGTCATTGAGTCAATTCTGACTCTCTGGGTTTCTGAGGGTTTACGTATTTAGAGAAGTAGAGAGCCTCATCTTTCTCCAACTGAGTACGGGGTTGTGTTCAAACCACTGACAATGTGGTTTGTAGTTCAGTGCAAAGGCTACTACTCTACCAAGGCTCCTCAATGAAATACTACAAGATACTAAATAATAATGGCGAAGCTATGAAGTACCCTGAACTATGGATGAGCCTGGAGATATTATGTTAAGTGAAATAAGTCAATCAAAAAAGGACAAAACAGTATGCAAATATTTACACTCAAATATATTCTTTGATGGTTACCTGGCATGTGCATTGATGAGAGGCTAAATCACTAAATAGAGAGTAAGCATTTATTAACTTCAGTGCAGGAAGGCAATGTACAATAAGGGAGGGGCCAGCACAACATGACCACTGGCAAAGACAGACATCAGGAGGGAAACAAGAGTAAAAGACAAAAAGACAACAAAGGGGAAGAAAGAGAATATGCAAATAACAGAAATAAGAGATCAAATGTGGATCATAATAAAGCCAATTGAAATAAAAAGGATAATAACTGAATACCATTGAGAGTTTATACACTAACACATTTGTAAACCTAGAAGATATGGACATTTTGAGAGAAACTACCTAGCTAAACTAACACAGGCTGCAGTGTTAAACTGGGACAGACTATAGCAAAAAAAAATGAAAAGAAATTTATCAGATCATTAAAACTCCCCCAGTTAGAAAAAGAAGTCAAGGCTTTGATGTCTTCGCGAGTGCATTCTTACAAACTTTCAACCCTATTCAAATAGCTCTCGGATTTAGAAACTATGCAGAAGTATGATTTTTATATTTAGACCTTGTTGCAGTTGCTGTGTCAATCCCTCTCATTGAAGGTCTTCCTAATTTTCTCTGTCCCTCTACTTTTCCAAGCACGCTGTCCTTTTTCAGGGACCAATTTCTCCTAATAACATTCCAAAATATGTGAGAAGAAATTCATTTCACCATCTTCATTTCAAAGGGACACTCTGGCCTTATTTTTCCATGACAGATTGGTTTGCCCATTGAACAGCCCATGTTACCTTCCATATTCTTCTCCAGCACCGCAATTCAAATGCATTGATATTTCTTCAGTCTTCCTTTGAGTTAGTTTATTGTG
>NW_022111316.1:6146390-6147441 GCF_000313985.2 Echinops telfairi | reverse complement strand
CTTATTCAATGTCCAATTTTCACATGTATATTGGAAAGAGAATGACTGGGGTCAGGCAGGCACACCTTAGTTCTCATGAGCATCTGCCTATGGTGTCCATTATGAACTAAGAAAACCAAGCATCTTGATTACAGGATCTTCAATTTTTAATAGATAACTGTGCTCTTATTTATTGTGAGGTGCCATTGAGTCAGTTCTGACCCAGAGTTACCCAATGCACAACAGAACAGAGCATTACCAGCTCCCAAATCATCCTCACAATTGTTTGAGGATACTTGAACCATTGTTGCAGCTATATTTGTGAGGTCTGCCTTATTCAATGTCCAACTTTCACATGCATAGGAGGCAATAGAAAATACCATAGCATGAGTCAGGCACACCTTAGTCCTCCAAGTAACACCCCTCCTTTCCAATACTCTAAAGAGCTCTTATGAAAAAATGTACCTAATGCAATTTGTCTTTTGAATATCTTGACTGCTGCTTACATGAGCATTGACTGTGAATTAAAGCAAGAAAAAAAATCCTTGACAACCTCAATCTTTTCTCCATTTATGGTGATGTTACCAATTGGTGTTGTGAGGATTAAGCTGTAATCCATACTGAAGGCTGCAATCCTTGATGTTCAGCAGCAAGCACCTCAAGTCCTCCTCACTTTCAGCAAACAAGGTTGTGTCATCTGCATACCACAGTTTGTTAAAAAGCTTTCCCCAAAAAACAATGTTAGATATAAATAATTCAGATTACTATTGGCTCCCTTTCCTTAGATAAACACAAACATAATACTGAGAATTAGAAGATAATTAGCACATTATGAATGATAAGGTTTCCTGCCCTATGAAAATGTAGTTGAACAGAACTAGGTAATGCATAACTTTCAAATTTCAACAAGGTTCTGTTCTGATGACTATTACATATGAGTTATGGAATAAGTGTAATATTATAGGATTTGTTTTTTTCATAGTCTTTTTTATCAGATTTTTATTTGTCTTTGTGGGTATGATATCTTGCATATAAGCTAAGAGATACATTTTAGCATTTATGTAGTACATAT
>NW_022111316.1:6141535-6142963 GCF_000313985.2 Echinops telfairi | reverse complement strand
ACTCATGTTGTACTTGTCCTTTTGTGCTTGGCTCACTTCGCTTAGCATGATTTCCTCCAGTTCTTCCCATGTAGTGATGTGCTTCATATGTTCATCACTGCTTTTTAACGATGCGTATGTACCATTTTAACGATGCGTATGTACCATTTTACGTATGTACCAGTTTAAATCCACTCATCGGTTGATGGAAATTTGGGTTGTTTCCAACTCCTTAAAATTGTGAACTGTGCCGCGATGAACATTGGAACAGAGATGTTGGGCCGTGGTTTGTTCTTGCCTCTTCTGGGTATATGCCCAGGACGGGGATTTTAGGGTCCTATGATAGCTCCATTTCCATCTGTTTTAGATATTGCCAAATCAATATCCATAGTGCTGTACATACCAACAGGTCCACCAGCAGTGGATGAGATTTCCTGCCTCTCCACAGCCCCTCCAATGCTTGTTGCTTTCTGATTTGTAGAAATGGGCTATCTTTGAGGGTGTTAGGTGGTATCTCATTGTTGTAATTTGCATTTCTCTTATGGATAAATATTGGGAGCATTTTCTCATATGTTTATTGGCCATTTGGATTTCTGCCCCTGTGAAACTTCTGTTCAGGTCCTTTGTCCACCTCCTCAGTGGGCATTTAGCTTTTTTCTTTTTGGAAGCTAGCAAAGTATTGTCGATTTTAGTAATAAGTTTAGTTTTTTTCTTTTTTGAAGCTAGCAAAGTATTGTAGATTTTAGTAATAAGGTCTTTGTCTGATGTGTCATTGCTAAATATGTTTTCCCAGTCCATGGACTCTCTTACTACTCTATTGGTGAATTATTTTGATGTGCACAGGTGTTTTGTCTTCAGTATTTCCCACTTGTCAATTTGTACCTCCTCTATGTTTGTGTCCTTCCCTATTTCTGATAGCCTATGTATTCTCTGTGCCAAAGATCTCAAGTTGATCCCAATTCCCTCATTGATGGCCCTAATAGTTTGGGGGTTTACTTCAATATCTGTGATCCACCTTGATTTTATTCCTGTGCATGGAGTGAGATAGAGTCTTGTTTCATTTTTCTGCAGGTAGATATCCACTTTTTTTCCAGCACCACTGCTTCCCATTGGATATTTTGGGGGCCCTTATAAAAGAGCAGTTGTCTGTATGCTGATGATTTTCTTTCTGGGTTTTCAGTTCTTTTCCCTTGGTCTGAGTATCTGTCATTAGGCCAAAACCAGACATTTTTTACCACTGTGTGTTTATAATAGGTGCTAAAGTCAGGTAAAGCAATCTCTCCCACTGTGGTCTTCTGCTTGAGGAGTTCTCTGTGATTTCTAAACCAGTCTGCTAACCACAGCCTTTTAATGCCTGAGTTCAGTCCATTAATATTCTGGGTTATTATCTCCATCTGTGGACTCTGTGATGTCATCTTATACCTGTTTTGTTGGGTGTTTTCCTACCTT
>NW_022111316.1:6138730-6140801 GCF_000313985.2 Echinops telfairi | reverse complement strand
GTCACTGGTGTGGTTCTCTGCTTCCTCCAGTTAATTCTCGAGGTCTGTGTGTCTGATACTGGTTTTTGTTATCTCCTCCCTAAGCTCTTGTATTACACTTTGGTGTATGGAGTTTATCTCCTCTATCCTTTCATCCTTTTACTGTATTATTTCCCTCATATTCTGTATGACTCCAAGCAGCATTCTGAAAATGTATTTCTGTGGCAGATCAAGGTCTGCTTCTTCTATGCACAGGATTAGGTTCAGGACATCTGACATTGCCTTTTGTTTCTCCTTTTTTTTTCCCCATTGAGGTCATTGGGGCTGATTTCTGTTTGCATTGTGTTGTTTTAGAGGAGCCAGGTTCCATTTTCCAGGGAGTCAAAGAGAACTGGCTCTCTCTGGGAGACTCATATGAATGCTTCTTCTAACATTCTACAGCCAATTTCACTATGGAATTAACCTACTACTTTATCATCCTGTGGCTTTATTCTCAGGGGGAGTTCCCCAGAAGGATGGTGGCTTGTGTGCTTTGGTGTAGAACACCGCGAATGGTGGGCAGAATTGCCCTAGTCAGGTAGATCACTGGGGACATTGGGCAGAGATTTCAGCCACAGCTTGGAAAGTTGCCGAGTGATGGCTGAGACACCTTAGGCCATGTGAGACACAAAGGTAGGCAGGAGGAAGTTCCCTCAGTCACATGGGCGCACAAAGGAAAAATAGGAGCTCCCCAGCCACAGAGGCAGGAATTCCCTGGTAAGTTGTGCATAATATCTCCTGGTGGAGGGCAGGCAGGCTTTTCCCAGCCTAGGGCTGTCCCGCACACAGTGGAGCTCATGTACCTGGGTGGGGGACAGGCATAAATGCCATAGGCTAAGTGGAGTGGTCTGGTGGTCGGCAGTGGAGTGTGAGAGAAGAGGGAAGAGACAAACGAGGGGAGAAAACTAAGCTAGCTGAGAATGTGGGGAGATAGTGAGAAGAGAGGGAAACAAATATAACAATATAGCTGATTCCTGATCCCTGCCTGTGGGGCTGCAAGTGTTTAATCCCTGAGCCGAGGCAGTGGCAATCTGTGACTGTGTTGAGATAAAACCGCTGTGATGGCCCCAAATTGTCCTGGCTCCGGCCAAGACAGTGGTGTGGCTAAGGTAAAACCCTAACTAGTCTCCACTGTGGTAGGACAAAAGCCCCCAGCCCCTCAAAACCTTGTGGATCTGTGCCTACTTATCTATATGATGCTCCTCCTGTGATCCAGCTGTGTTGAATTTTCCTCTAAGTAACACTCCTGGGATGATTTCTGCAGAGTCCCTCTGGTATGTGTCAGTCTCCATCTTCCCAGAAATGTCCAAATAGCAATTTTAAAAGTCTATTCTAAACCATTTTTGTAAAATAAAAGAATGCAGGAAATTAACATTTTAGAAGCAACAAAATTTGCACTGGACCTAGAAAAAAGACAGTAACCACGTTTGTTTAACTCCATACCGTGATAAAAATATTTATAATGATTTTTCAACAGATAATATCTTGGGTATTTTAGAGTTTAGAATGAAGGTTCGCTTTAAAATCCTGTGTGGAATTCATCTTTTACAGATAGTTTCCTCTTAAAAAAAGAGAAAGAAAGTTGGGCCTCTTTTGAGAATTGCTTGACAAGGTCCAAATAAAGATAGCAGAACAGTGCCTAGCATAGAGGAAGCACTAACAATGGGTAGCTGTTATTATCATTACTCCTACTTGATAATTAGTAGCTTCTTTACTAAACCCAACTACATATACTTATTGTCCCTTTCTCTGTTCACAAGTTATTTGTCCTTATCAAATTGAGTCAATTAATCCAAAAACATTAATTAATTTTAGATCATATGTATACCAGATATACTCTTATCAAACTAGTTAATGGATTGTTTTCTGTTCTTTGCTTTTGGTTTTTGTTTTTGTTTTTTTTAATGTCATTGAGTCAGTGCATAAAGACTCAGTGGTGTGGTGGTTAAACCGTTGGACTGTTGAGTAGGTCAGATGTTTGAATCCAGCAACAGTCCTATAGAAGAAAGCTGTGAAAGACTGACCTCATATGAAGTAAAATCATAAAAACCCT
>NW_022111316.1:6135711-6137302 GCF_000313985.2 Echinops telfairi | reverse complement strand
ATATATATATATCATATCATTCCATAGTTTCACATCAAGCAGACTTGTACAATTGCTACCAGAATCAATTTCCAAACACTCTTTTTATTTCCTGGGCTCCTTGACATGTCACCCTTTTACCACTACCACCACCCCCACTGTGACTCCCACTCTCCAAAACATTTATTCTACTCGCTGTCCCTACAGGGTCATCAATCCTGAGATTCATATACTGAAAAAGATAAAAACATATAACATAACCTCAAGAAGGTGACCTTCAATGACATAACAGCTTGGAGATACACCCTAATATGAATGACCCAAAACAAAGCAAAACAAACTTAAAATACAGAAAATGTATCAAACCAGATCAGGCTCAGCATGCATCAGAGGGAGCATCAACTGACAAAGTTTTAACTGTTCAAGTCAGATTTATCCATTTGATCTTCTATACGCATCTCTCTAATGCACTCTGTATAGTAACGCCTTTTGTCCCATCCCTCAATTGTGGATAGAGGAAATTCACCAGAGTCTTGTTTCCTATGCAGTTCCAACAAATGAATCTTGGGCTCCCACTGTCATCCATAGCCTCCTGCAAACCAGATTCTCACAATTTAGGCTCTGATACCAAGCCCTCATTCAATTTCAGATTATATAACCTGCAATCCTTCAGTGACTAATGATAGTGTATTCTTGCATGTGAACTTAGTTGACATCTCACTTAGATGGCTGTTTGCTTGGAGACAAGCCTTTAAGACACCAGATGCTGTTTTACCTGATAACCAGGCACCATCTAATTTTGTCACCACATTTTGCTATAGCACCATAACTTCTGTTTTCTCTTTCTGAGGGTGAGTATTGAGCAGGGGGCTATGATGTAAGAACAACTGTTAAGTTGAAGCTAGGATGTAGTATGAGCCCAAATCCCAGTCCTGGATCAGTTTTGTTGTTTTCTTTTCACTTGGGAGTTAATATATATGTCAAATCATTCCATAGTTCAATCACATCAAGCAGAATTGTACAATTGTTTTCACCATCAATTTCCAAACATACTTCCCTTCCTGGACTCCTTGACATAACTAGGTATTTTATTAATAAATAAAAATTTCTAATATTCACATGATTCATGCTGAAACGCTCTATCCATATCAAAAAGTAAAGCCATAAAAAATGTGAGATATGATTGTTATATAAAATCATTTGACAATGATGTGAGCATAGTTTTCAATTCACAATTTCCATAATGCAAGGCATGAGCTAGTTAATTAATTAATTAATAAATATTGTTGCTGCTGGTTCTGACCCAGTATAAACCCATTTACAATAGATTATCTTGAAACTACATTTTCCAAGGTGCAAATCACTTAACTTTATTAATTTCTCTCCTTCTTTGCCACAAGTCACATGAAGAACACACATGCATGTGGACTGAATATCTAGCAGCCATTTGTGTATCATGAAGTGACTCTGGGAACTTACGCTATGTTGCAAATAAAACAGACTGTAAAGTGTCTAAAGTCCTAGGCAAATAATTCTGGCAAAGAACTAGAGGTTGCCAATCTCCAGATTTTATTTATCTGATAATAAAACAAAGAAAAACAAAATTCCCTTT
>NW_022111316.1:6133504-6134814 GCF_000313985.2 Echinops telfairi | reverse complement strand
GTAGCACTGCACCAAACACCCAGCATACGAGATGGTCTTCTTCTCCGATAAGAAGTTCTCTAGCATTTTCGGTGTGACATTGGTGGAGAAACACAGGTCTAACACGGACAAACTTGAGAGGAAAAAGTACATGGGAGTGTGAAGTCGAGAATCAATTCTGATTAAAACAATCATGCCCAGGTTTCCGATCACAGTGACAACGTAGAATATAAGGAACAACACAAAAAAGACAACTCGCAGCTCTGGGCGGTTTGTTAGACCCAAAAGAATAAATTCTGTCACTTCAGTGTAGTTTCTTTGGGACATATCTTTGTCTCACAAGTGAGGACTTGGCTTTGTGATCTAAGGAGAGATATGAAAATATGTTTACATTAATGAAACTGTGGACAAATACGCTAGCGTGATTGAAAGAGTCAATGGGCTTTTGTGATTTTACCTTTGTGACATTTCTGTAACTAGATTAGTATGGATATAGCAACTTATAATCATAGTTCATAAAATAGTTTTTATTAGATTTGCATTTTGTAACTCTACTTCAATCACCTTGGAAACTGATGGCAAAATTATAGAGAAATTCTATATTATGAAATATATAACCATCTCTACAATACTGATTTGCCAAACAACAAATCATTACAGAAATTAAGAAATTCCAGTCCCTTTCTATATACTTTCATAGGAACCCTGATGGCATGTTGGGTACAGATTGGATTTCTAACATGGAGGTCGCTGGTGGGAAACCACCAGCCACTTTAGAGGAGAAAGTTGGGTCTTTCTAGTTCCTTAAAGAATCCACAGGGCCAGTTCTATCCTGTCCTGTAGGGTCAGCATGGGTTGCAATAGACTCGCTGGCAGGAAAATATACTTTTAAACATAAAAGTAGACAAAAAAAGTAGACAAAAAGTAGACAAAAAAAAGATACAAAAATTTGAAGATTACCTGGATAAAATTCTTCCTGCTAAAGCATGGGAAACTGGATCCCAGAGATGTTAGTGATTTTCTCCAACTTTAAAACACATACCTGGAGGAAGACTTTCAATATGTATTTCCCACTCCGTGATATTCTAATTCAACATACGAAAGTTTCTCACCAAGTTCACTTCATTACCTGGAACCCAATATAGTACAGAATTTTATTTATCTCTGATGGTGATGTTGATACATGTGTTGTTTTATTGGCTGCTGGGATAATAATATAAAATAACTTCTGTGAGTGTTCTACACCAATATCATCTAGTTGAAAAGGCTCTTTTTCATTTCTACACCCGTTTGGCCGCCCTCTCCATTAGCTTGATTGTGCGGAGGCACGC
>NW_022111316.1:6128395-6133179 GCF_000313985.2 Echinops telfairi | reverse complement strand
CATCTCTGTTCTTTCTGCAGTCCATGGTGTCTCCGATATTCCCCACCAGCCCCACAACACAAATGTGCCGATTCTTCTGTGGTCTTCTTCAGCTGGGTTCATGTGAACCCTTTGACCCAAGGACTTGAACTGCACTAGGAGTGGTCGAGGTTTTTCTCTTGCCTGGATCCCACTCACTGCTCATGGAAGGAGCAGCCAAAAGCTAAAATGATGCAATGTCCTGGGCAAATCTGCTGCACAGACCTCTTCAAAGTGTTTAAATGGAAGGGTGTTGCTTTGAAGACTAACCCTGACTCAAGCTGAGGTGATATTTTCAATCACCTCATCTGCACGTGAAATAAAGGACTAGTGCCAGAAAACAACTTTCATTACCTGCAAAACTTTAAATCTAAATATAAAATGGAAGCAAACGTTTACAAATAAAATAACTATAGGACCAATATACAAAATTATATTTTATTTCCATTAAGCTGTTGCAAAAATGATTAAATAGACACCAGGTTTAAGAGTAACAAAACTTATTAGTTATAGAGAAATTAATGAAATTTTAAAATATATTGTTTTATGTGGAAATTAACATTTCTCCAGAAAAGCATGAAAAGATCTTAAAAATGAAGAAACCATTGTATATTCACAGAGGGATTGTTTCTATATTACAAGGAGATAACCTTTCAAATTCATCCACAGAGCCAACAGAATTTAATAAAAATCTAACAAGATTTTTTTCATGTAAGCTGATTCTTATATAAAAGTTAAGACCAATCAATCGCTACCAAGAAGAACCATGGAGTTTCTGATTATATACGGACCCCTGCCATATAACTCCGGTATTGTGAACAGTGTACTATTGAAATAAAATTGGAAAAGTTGATCAACATAACAGAATAGAAAACTTAAAAAAAGAACTTCTACACACATTAAACTAGGTGGGAGACAACAAAAGTGTTACTTTGCAGTAGGATTACTTCAAAATACATGATTGTCGAATTATTTAAACAGGTAAAAATTAAATTGCATTTTTACCTCAGACTACACAGCACTGATTTCTAAATTTGTGTTGTGATAATATGTAAGTGAAAAGGGTGGCTTCAAGAGTTTGTAGAAAAACAAAATAAAAAGATAATGGAAATTTTCACAAGCTTTTAGAAGCCCCCTCCTATTTCACATACTTGTATTGCTTATCGATATATAGCTTGTACATGTATTTTACTGAATTTATTAGAAACTATATTAAAGATCTACTACCTAACAATAATATGGAAACCTAATAAATACATGATTGTTGCTGCTGTTAGGAACCATGGAGTCAGTTCCAATGTTCTCCATACCAGAGAACAACACACTGCCCAGCATGGCCTCAACCACACGAGACTTGCTATATTCAGAAACATCATTGCAACCACCATGCGAGTACACCTTGCTGAAAATCTTACCTCTGTTGTGTTAACCCTAGATTTTACCAGGCATAAGATCCTTCTCCAGTGACTGGTGCCTCCTGATAACGTGCCCAAACTTCGTAAAAGGAACTCTCACTATCCTCATTTCTAAGGAGCATTTTAGCTCTACTTCGAAACAGGCTTGTTCATTCTGCTGACAGTCCCTGGAACATTCCATTATCTTTGCCAACATCATACCCCCAGGCATCACCAATTCTTCAGCCTCCCTGGTTTATTTTCCAGCTTTCACGAGTATCCGAGGCCATTGCAACGACTGTGGTTGGGATCAAGTTCACCTGAGTCCTCAAAGTGACATCTTTGCCTTTTGACACTTTGAAAACTTTTTTGGCAGAAGATTTGGCCAAGGCAATGTGTCATTTGATTGCTTCCCACTGCTTCCATGGGCAATAATTGTAGATCCAAAATGTAATTATTGAGAAGGTCAATATTTGCTGTTTATCATGATGCTATTTTAATGATGTATTAGTGCAATCAAATCTTAAATTAAAAACTCCATAGTGCAATACATAAAATAAAACTTCCACCTAAACATTGTATTCTGATGTGACAATTCCGACATTAGCATATGTCATTACAAGAACACTTTTTAGAAAGTGGTATAAAATGTCTTACCCTTTCTGAGCAGGTTCAAGAAATCAACATATCACTTCATCCTTTATGTCTACCCTGAGAATATAATTGGAACTAATTGTGCTTATTTTCTTCCTTAAATAGACATGAGAAAAACATACTAATAGCTTATTATTGGTAAAACGCTGGCTTCTTATATTCTAAGCACTATAGTATAATATTCCACATGTTTTAGCTCATTTAATTCTAACAGCAACCCTTTGAAGTGAACATTACATTATTTTTTTTATAATCAAGGAACACAAAATGGTCTTTGCTCCTTCTGAGTTCAAGTATAATTATCTTGCCTAACAATTGGGAAATCGTTATCAGGACATTTCATGGATTAAGAAAACGACTTTGCCTCCTTCTGTATGACCTTATGAACATCCATTTATTTATGCACAAATTTTAATAAGTACTGACCATTTTTCATGTTTCAGACATAGAGCTAGATGTTCAAACGATGGTTATGGACAAGACAGAGGTAATAATAGGCTCTGTCAGGCTGAGAAAATGTCATATTGCATCTCAAACTCAGAATGGAAGACTCAGGGAAGAGATGTTAAAATTCTAGCTCCCAGTCCAATGCTCTTCCTCTAGAATGTGCTGTTTTCCTAGGATAATCCAAACCTTCCTCTCAGTGGGATGAACTGCTTGTGGAAATATAGCTGTTGCGAAAAATATATGAATATTCAATGTATTTAATATGTCCCTTCCCTATTCTGCAACAATGTTTGGCACTATGGATACTAGAAGATACAAATATAAATAAAATTGGAGCCAGAAATGGAGTTCCCATTGAAGTACACATGATTGGGACAGGCATTCTCACAAAAATAAGAAATTGAGCCACGAAAGGACAAATGTTCAAGGTATCAGTGGCCTATTATGAATAGCAAGACATTTTGTGCCAAGAATCTATTAAGGTGACTAGGAATTGATTTTTACTACCAAGAAGGGAGCCAAGAGCTGTGCTTGCTGCTTTCGGTCTTTGAACTATTTATCCAGTACACAGGCTAGATTCTGGCCCTCACAGGGTCTCTGGAAAACTCTGAATCCTTGGTCATTACCCCTCAGAAAAAGATGTCTCACTGGTCATAGGGACAGGTAACTTTTAGGGGAATTCCATGAACCCTAATCAAATTTATTTCTGGGATTGTGAAACTATGGCAAACAGAAACAACTGATAGAGAGAAGCCAAGTGGGAGAACTGAGAGACTGTTTCTGGGATCCAAGAAGCCTGTAATAACACAATCATCAACTTAAATGTGAGTCAAGAATCATTCCACTAGTGTACATACAGTCTAGAAAGACAGCTTCCTCTTTATCCACATATAGGTAAAAGGTGCTTGCTTGAACCAATTTAGTTCTCCATGTATTATCATGCATGGCTCATTGTTCACAGAACGTGGCTGAAAGACAAATATAAGCATGATATCCTAGGAACAGTTGGCAGTGGGGTGCCCCCAGTAAACAACTACTGCTTGTGGAAAAACACTGTGAACAGTAACAAGTCAATGTGAAGACAGGGTGGTCCTAAAAATGAGAGCATCGAGACTGACGTAGAGATACAGATCATAACCCTCAGCTCAAAATAATGGATATTTTCACATGGTTAGAAGTCACAAGGAAATGTCTCTTTAAATATTTTCTTTACTGTTTAGAGGTCAGACAATTTTAGCAACAGTGACTCCTGCTACACAGTCTGTAGTACTTGCACTGGGTTATTTTTGAATGGAGAACCACTAAGTTTAAAATGGTCACATGACAAAAGAATATTATGGTAAACTGATGAAACATCTGTTGGAAATACTTATGAAGAATTTTACCAGGATGTGATAAATAAACAGAATATGGCATACAAGTTAAAGATCGATCTGTACAAACTTCCCATAGATTATCTATCAAGAGAAATACATTGTGCAAACTTCCCCCAAAACTATTTCAAATCACCAACTTCTAAAGGGGAAAAATGAATGAAAATAATATAGAGTAATAAACTAATATTGAAAATTGATAGACAAATGTATTTCCTCCCTTACCTCTGAAAAGATAAATCATCTTCTTTGCGGGTCTCTTGATGACCCCAAAGATCAACTTCTGGCCAGGACCGGAGGTTTTATACCCAAGTTATTGACGTCACCGTTATATCAGGAAAATCCCAAATGTGTAAAGAAGACACAATTAGAAGTGTAATCCCAGTAGAGAGAACCCTCTATGGGAAAAATCCTAAGTGGTAGTGCTATACTCTCTAGGATGAGTACTACTTTTCTATGATTTAAACTAATTATCTGCAATAACTACTAGGAAAATACTTTAACTAATCCAGCCTACCAAGGCTCAAGCTGTCTGTAAATACTCTTAATTCCTTATGAAACTAAATACAAGTAATTGCTTTCATCATTTCAAGAATTTTATTATTTGTTATATTTCATAAGTGTTGTTAGATGCCATCAAATTGGTGCCAACCCAACTTGACTTAAATAAGTTTATGAACTTCTGCCTGCAGTGGGGGTTTTCTTAGTGAGCTGAAGGTTATGGTGGAGTAGAAAAAGAGCGTATTCTGTTCCAAGTTTAAAACTTCCTTGCTTTTAATAAAGGGGCCCTGGTAGCACAGTGGTTATGCATTGGGCTGCTAACAGCAAGGTCAAGAGTTTGAAACCACCCGCCCCTCCAAGAAAGAGATATAGGGTTTTTTTTACTCCTGTAAAGAGT
>NW_022111316.1:6119588-6127393 GCF_000313985.2 Echinops telfairi | reverse complement strand
TGAAGCCGCGAAGTGGCGAGGGTTCACTGTATTGCTTAGAATTAGTTCCATGAAACACTTTCATAATAGTCCAGCATTCATTTTTGTCTCTGTCCATTCAATGACAATAGACACAGAACCAATTTTAAGTTCTTATTAGTCATAATTGACACAGTGACATACAATAGTGCATAATTGTTCCTGCTTTGTTTCAATAAAATAATTTTCTCAACGTCTTGCTAATAAAGATTTTCCCTTCATGACCTCGCAGCAGGTCACTTATCTGATATCTAAAATAGGGTAACAAGCTGATTTTATTAAACTAAAGTGAGTATCTATTGTCAGAACTCTCCTGATACATACAGCTGTGGAAACTGATGAACAGGAAGCAGGATGAAGCAGAGGTGTTCACAGCCTGGTGGATGTTCAGATGAATGTATCCATGGTGGGTCAAATGAATCCACTCTTGGTAATCCACTTATTTCCCCTAGGATCACCAGACAGCACAACAAGAAGTAGATGATCTAGATGAAGGATCCATATCCAGCAGAATGCCAAAGGCCAAAGAGAAATTTTTTTCTGCTCTCTCTATGATACAATAGGTCACACCCTTTAACCTATCAGGCTGCAACCTGATAGATAGGTTAGTCTCCTCCTCTATCCTTATCTAGGAGTGTCTAGTTGACATAATAGCTAACCATCACCATAGCCATTGATAAGTGGCAGAAGTAGAAAGAGGAAGAAATAGAATAATTCATACTCCTTGAGCTTTTTCTCCTTATCAGACACTCTGTGAAGCTAATAAATATACAATGATTAATAAACATGATCCCTTTCTAGAAAATTGGTAAGCACATTACTGATTCTATCATTCTGTCTAACGTAAGGAAATGTTATCCACATATCAGGTGATAGCTACAAAAATATAGACACATCAGCAAAATGCTAGCATTCATTCACATGTTAATTCTGACCTTTCTGCTTCATCTCCTCCCACTACCTGCCCCATTTATTAAACTCTAGTATATTGTCTTTCTTTTTGCTACTCCAAAATATCATGTCTCATCCCAGAAGCCGTGTACTTCTTGTTTCTGTGGATAAACATCTACTCATGCTCATCGTCTTATCATTTAGACTTCAACTCAATGTTACTTCCTTCAAGAGAACTTCCCCTTCCATGGAGAATAAACACATTAGTATGCATTATTCTGCTATTTTATTTTGACTCTGATATTTGCTTCCATGATGTCTGAATATATTTTCATATATTTAAGAGTATTTGAAAGTATTTTATTGTTAGGATGTCTTGTTATCTGATTCTTCTTTACAAAATATAACTGACTTACTATGTTGTTGCACTGAGCTGATTTCTATTTAGGGAGAATCCATATGCATCAAACCAGCAACAAGAGAGGGCTATCACAGAAAACTTAAATGGTCAAGATGCATCTGACCCCTGATTTATCTCATTGTCCATGAATAGCCACAGACACCCCCCCACCCCCTGCCCAGTAATCACGAAGAGACTAAACACTGTGGTCCACTAGCTGCTCAGAAGTCAAATAACTGAAAATAATCAGTGGAAAAAATGAGTGGCTACTACAAACATGTACGTTTTTGTAATCAAATGTTTTATTTTATAGGTTTGTGTTATTGAAAGAGAGTTTTAAGGATGCAGGGCTCTACCTGGTACACCTTATTTCCAATTCACCATCAGTTCTATCTTAAATCTTGACCAAAGGGTTCAGTAAAAAATTGGGAATAAAGAAAAGTGAGATTTGTGAAGAAAGCTGTGTGTTTGTTTTTTTCCAAAATAGCTTTTGTTAATGACTCTTTCATGTCTTTATTTTAAGACTGCAAATCCTGAGGTTCAACAAATTCACTACTCTGAAAAGGAAAACATACACACATAAACACATAGATATTCAAATGTATATACATGTGTATAAACATAAACACATATATAATTAATAAGAATGGACACATTTTTCTTTCTTTGTGAAAATTTTACCTTACTAAATGTGACTGGATTAAAATAAATTAAAATTAAACAAATGAAAAGATGATTAATTACCTTTTAGAGGTCTTTTCATAATTATTGCTAACTTAAAGAAAATGGACAGATCTTATATCCTGATAAAGAAGGCTATTGAATTTGCACATGCACAATCAATTCCAGATTTTTGTGCCTTTAAATAGTTCCTCTTTCAAAAGAAATCTTTTAGACAATATTGTAAAAAACCCCTAAGGATGGAGTCTCAATTACATACAAAATAAAGAAATATTTTGTAATTTTAAAATCATGTGAACATGTATGGCATGGAACAAATGAACATGCTAGAATTACTAAGGGTGCTGCTAATTTCTACTACTCTTATCCCCCGATGGTTAAACAACAAACCACAAAGAGAAAAAGAAAAAACAGATGCATTTCTATAGCTCCTCAAAATAGTTTGAAAGTGGCTTGTTGAAACCTACTTAAGAAAATATATTCTATATTTCAAAGCATCAAAATTTATTTCCTGTCTCATAATCACCCTAAAAGATGAGATATAAATAGGATAGTTGATTAGACACTATAGGGTATTAAATAAGTTCATGCAAAATAAATGAAGCTATTTAACTATTAGTATATGCTTGTATTTTAAAATGCCAGTTTGTGTATACAGTTACATTGTTTAATATTTTGGAAATAGAGTTTAAAGAAGACCATATAAATTATTCCATTTTCATGGATATTGTTCTCCATCATAGCAATACTTTTTTGTAGGATTATGTTGAAATTATTATTTTGACAAAACAATGTGTTATCCGGAACCAAACTTTAATTCTAAATTCAAGAAGAAAACAATACAGTTCCTTCAGGGCAGAATTTAAAAGATTGCTTTGAGAAATATCTATGTCATGAAAAAATTTCTAAATTCCAAAATTTGTATTACATATTGAATTGAAAGTAAAAAGAATAAGTGGCATTTTTAAACATTTTTTCTCACCTCCTATTTTATAGATCCAGAGGGTTCCAATACACTTTTACAATTTGCTACACAGTTTTTCAATTTTCTATTCTTTTTTATAGTTGAAAATGTAGGCAACTTTTTTCCTCAAAGAAAAGGTTAACTCCCATGTTTCCGATTGGGCTATGATGCTCTTCAGACATACTAAATATCTATCTTACTGAACTGAAAAATTCTATTGATTGCTTTGCTCATTGATTCCTTCACATCCTTCTTCCTGAGACGGGAGCTCATGAGCTTCAACGTGAAATCACTGTGGTGTGAAATACAGCCACCATTGCCCCTCACTCCACAGACTCCTCTGTTGGACTTCTAAGATCCGTGAAGAAGAGAGTTCCATAAAATATGGTGACAACCGTCAGGTGAGAGCCACATGGGGGGAAAGCTTCCTTCCTTCCTTCCTTCAGCAGACGTATTTCTATGATGGCAATCAGGGTAAATAAGTATGACACGATAAGATAGTGACCAACAATGAATAAGAGAAGTTGAGGCCTGCTGATGTGCGCATGGTGTATTCTCTAATGAAGGTCACTACGCATGCCACTTTGACGAGAGCTGGGTCTGCCCAGTAGAAGTGGTGCATCTCAATGTCCCCACAGACGTACAAGACATGCGTCCAGAGGGTTGCGATCAGACTAGTCACGAAGCCATATATCTGTATAAAGAAATGAGGTCAGTCGCATACAGACAGTCCTTGACATTCTGCTGCCATATAGTAGCGGGTTACCATTTGCCGTGCATCAATCAAAGGCCATCAGAGTAAGGATGAAGACTTTGACGTGCGCAAAAGCAATGAAGAAAGAGCACTGCACTGTGTACCAGGATAGGAGACGGTTTGGGTTTTAGATAATAAGTTTTCGAACATTTTAGGGGTACCATTAGAGGAGAACATCAGCAAAAGACAAGCTTCAGGAAAAAATACATGGGGATGCTGAGTTGGGGGCTGCTCTTGCCAGTGTTCCCAACCAGGGTGATGATGTAGACCATTAAGAAATCCACAAAGAAAAGAAGTTGCAATCTAGGACAACTAGTTCATCCCAAAAGTATAAATTCAGTCCCATCACTAAACTTGATCATTTTAAAAACTTTTATCCAAATCAGATCCATTTTATCTAATAAAATGAAATTTAAAAACAGCAAATATACATGGCAAATATAACCATTCCTTCCTTTGCATTATAATTTGCTAATCCATTCCTTATAATGCCTCTGCTGTTTTTCTTCTCTTCTCTGCCTTCTCTCTCAGCCACCAGTATTTATTTCTCATGTCCATGTAAGTATGATATTTTTATAAAGCATTTGAATGTTTAAAAATTTTAGGAATATAGTGACAGAGCTTCTGAAAAGAAACCGTTTACTTGTCTACAAATAAAGATTTCAGAAGAACTTTTATTCTTGTCATTTCCTCACATGGGAAAGATTTCTTTTCCTGATCTCAGCTTTGGGAAGGTGTATATATTTTATTTCTTACATAGAGTTACAGACTTTGCAAGGTTTGCAAAAAAATTGAAATGCATACCACATGGCAAGAAAGGCTATTGCATGCATAGCTAGAAAGTAAAATACTATATTAATTTAGCCACCTTGTCATAGTTATTATAAGAAGATAATAAAACTATCAACACTGCAACATAAACCCAACACTTTTATCTGAATAATAATGAAATAAGAAATCCATGAAGTATCATAGCAATTCATCAATACAAAATAAAAATCAATCAAAGTGGAATTTTGTGTTTTCAGGTATGATCTATCACAAATAAGTGATAATAATGAAATCAGGCAACACTTTCTAAAATCTTCGTTTCCATTTATCCCAGAGCCATTAATAAATTCTAAAGCAGAATCACTCTTCAATTTCTCGCTACCCAATGGTTCTCAACCTTCCTCATGCCATGACCCTTTAATACAGTTCCTCATGTTGTGGTGACCCCCAACCATAAAATTATTTTCACTGCTACTTCATAACTGTAATTTTGTACTATTATGAATTGTAATATAAACATGATTTGCAGGATGTATTTTCATTGTTACAAATTGAACATAATTAAAGCATTATTGAGTAATCACAAAACAATATGCAATTATATATTGTGAAATATTTATGTGTTTTCCGATGGTCTTAAGCGATCCCTGTGAGACCCATTAGGCAACCTCAACCCAGGTTGAGAACCATGCCATAAACTGAATTATGCTATAAACAGGAATTATGTGCTTATTCACATCCATTAGCCCATGGTTATGATAATTCAGTTTAAACATTATAAAAAAGTAATTCCTTTAGTTTGTGTCAGTCAAAATGTGTTATCTTCTGCATTTATGAACATCTAATACTCATGTCAGCCCATTGTACTTGTGTGCATAACAGTTTTTATAGTTCTTTTGCTGCTTATTTCTCCACTAGCTGTTGTGCATTTATTCTGAATTTACTTCTAACTTCCAGTAAGAATAAAACGATATGAGTACACTTCTATATTATTTCCCTATAAAAATATATGCTTAAATTCATAAAATATCTAAAATGTATTATAAAGCTAAGAAAATGTGTTTGAAGGTGACTGAGGATGATTTCTTTTCTTACTGTATCAGATTAAATTGATGATTTTTTTGGATTCTGGAAATCTAGCACATTCTAATACTCTAAGTCTTTGAGATGATTTATCAGGATGATTTTTCATAATAAACTCTATTTATTCATGAGCCAAGGAGTGACACAGCTTTTGGTCTTTCATAAGTGAGAAGAATGTGTCATCCTGACTTCGTAGCTGATCACAGTGATTACTGAAGAGTTAAGATGGCATGCAATTGACATTATGTGGGGTCTTGTTCGTTCATTTAAAAGTACGCAGGAAAGAACCGTGAAATTCTTCATTAAGAGTAAAATGGAAAAAGTGTTGTTATAAATCTGTTCACTTTCCAACTTACTGGTTACTAAATGTGTGATCTTTGACTTGTTTAAAGTTCTTGTTCCTCAGTTTGCTAATGGTTAAATGTAGATAATACTTTGGATGAATTAATGAGCAGACTGGCCAACATACACAAATTAAATACTATTCAACACTAGACGACAATGAAGAACCGGGGAAAAACCCCAAATTATGGATGAATCTGGAGACATTAGGCTGAATGAAATATGTCAATAACAATAGGTCACAAAAATGGTCAAGAAAAGATTTCACACAAAGAAGGGTTCTTTCATGTTACCAGGAATGTGAGAGTGTGAGAGGCTAAATCACTAAACAGAGAGGTGTTGGGTATTAACTTGAACAGGGAAAGACTATCTAAAATAGGGTGGACGGGCATAACACAGCATGACCAATAGTAATGAAAGACACTGGGCAGTGCCCAAGAATAAGAGAGAACATAGGAAAAGAAAGAACACACATATAAATAAAAAATGAAATGGTATTCACAAAGAACTGGGGGAGGGGAAGGATAATAATATGATATTATGATGAAATAGAATTCAACAAATTTAAAAACCTAGAATAAAGTGACATTTCTAGAAACACACTTCCTACAGAAACTAAATGAAAGTAGAAAACCTGACGAGATCTTATGGGGGGAACCTTGATCAGATCATTAAAACTCTCCTGACAACTAATGATCCCAGCCCTTCATTATTTCACTGGTACATTTACCAAAGACTCGAAGAAGCGCAGACACTAATTCCAGTCCAACTATACCAGAATTTAGAAAAATATGAAAATGGTTTAATTCATTTTATGAAGTAAACATAACCCTGATACTAAAGCTAGGCAGAGATATCACTCACAAAATTACAAACTAATATCCCTTATAAACTTGGATGCAAAATTTGTTAACAAAATACTAGCCAGTAGTTTCTAATAATATGTATAAATATATGTCATCACTATATAAATATATATGATCAATGAGATTCATACCAAGTATGCGAGGGTATACTGAGGAAAGGAATAAGAGCCACAACATGGATAGATGTATACATATTCATGTTCTTAGCAGCACTATGCACCATGACAGAATGATGGAAACAACTTAAATGCCCATCAATTGAAGAATGAATACATAAGCGTTGGTATGTACCCGCAAGGAATATTACACATTTTTTTAATGAGTAACAATCTGCAAAAATACCTCATAGCATGGTTCAACCTACTTGATTCCATTCCGAGTTGAATCAATCTATTACAAGGATAAACATTGCATGAGACTACTATTATAATTTTAATATACAATAAGAAGAAAGTTGGCAACAAAAGGATGGAGACGGGAAAACACTGGAAGGCTGAAAGAGTTAAAGGAAATGAAATTAAATACTGTTCTCTCTACAACCATGTAGTAGTGGTCATCTATGAGTAGAGGCTTAGATATGCATCCTGGCTGAAGTGTATACAAATCATTGATGAGATCCAAATGGACATCTCCTTGGCTTAAAAGATGAATATATATCTTTAAAATCCAACTTGTAGCAGAAGGACATTGAGCCTCCACTCAAGTACTCCCTCAATGCAAGAATACTTTCTTCTGTTCAATTGACATTCAATGATGCTCACCTTCCCGACCCAACCACTGAAGACAAAGCGGGTGAATAAGCAAATGTAGTGAAAAAAGCTGATGGTGTCCGACTATCAAAAGATATAGCACCTGGGGTCTTAAAAGCTTGAAGGTAAACAAGCGACCATCTAGCTCAGAAGCAACAAAGCCCACATGGAAGAAGTACACCCGCCTGTGTGATCACAAGGTACCGAAGGAATCAGTTATCAGACATGAAAGAACAAAAAATCATATAATTGTGTGCTCACCTCCATGATATGATTGCTAAAGACA
>NW_022111316.1:6095666-6118747 GCF_000313985.2 Echinops telfairi | reverse complement strand
TTAGGTCATTTTATCGGGGGCTCTTATAACTCTTGTTACAATCCATACATCATTTGTGTCTGACATATTAGTACATACATTCCATCATTCTTTTCTAGACATTTGCTTTCCATTGAGCCTTTGGGATCAGCTCCTCTTTTTCTCCGCCCCCCTCCAACTCTCGTGGCCCCTTGATATATCACAGATTGTTCATTATTTTCAAATGTCACACTGACCGCTATCTCCCTTCCCCTCTGGTTTCTGTTGCTTTTCCCCCTGGATGGGTGTGTGGTCATGTGCCATTCTTGAGATGGGTGCCCCCTTTGCTTCCCACCTCTCCCCCCACCTCCCCCTACCCTTTTGGTGTCCCTATTCCCATTCCTGTTCCATGTGGTGTGAGTTTTCTCCCTTGCCTGTACCTATGGACATGCTCCCGTCTAGTCCAGAGTGGGAAATGGCACTGGGGTCACGATAGTGGGGGGTGAGGAGGCCTCAAGGGATCAGAAGTATATGGTGTGATCCAGTAGTGCTCTACAGCACCCTGATTGACTCATCCCCTCCCTGTGACCCCTCTGTGGGGGGATGTTCCATTGTCCACAGATGGTCTTAGGGGGCTCCATTCTCACCAATGCATTTTTGTTTGTTTGTTTATTTACTGTTTGTTGCGATCTTCTGATTGCCCTTTTCCTGGTCTAGATGACAACCTCACAATCGCACCCATTCTGAATGATCGTTTTCAATGATAAAAATAATTTCTAATTGCTGCCTTTCTCACATTGAAAGGCTCAACCCATTTCAGAAAATAAAACTATTATAATGCCTAAAAATGTTCTTCAAAATTTTATTGATAAATAAAATAATATGTGAATACAATGAGCTTAATATTCAATTTGCCATCTCCATAATGCAAGGGATGAGACTGTATTGCTCTAAATGAGCTTAATTAATAAGTTGTTGTTAAGTGGTGACCAAGTTGGTTCCTATCCAACATAATTCCATCTACAATAGAACAAGCTGAGGCTCCATTTTCCAAGGTGCAAATAGTTTAACTTAATTAAATTTTCTCTCTCTGCCTCCGGCATATGATGAACACGTGAATATGGACTGACTTTCTAGCAGTAATTTTGTATTATGAAGTGACTGTAGGAATGTAAACAGTGTGCCAAATAAAACAGGCTATCAGGAGTCTGGCAAATGGAGACTCTGTAAGACAGATTAGAACTGTCCCTTCAGCTTACTAAAGCATAAATCTTTATAGGAGTAGAAGCAGCATCTTTCTCCCATGGAACTGGAGGTGGATTCGAACTACTTACCTTGTGGTATTAGCCCTAGCCAAAAAGGTAGCTACATGGAAGAATAGACTTAATGACAGTGAATTTGGTTTGGGGTTTGAAAAGAGTCTCATGATCTAACCTGATAATGCTGGCATACAATTCAGAGATTGTTTATGTCCAGATTTCTTTTATCTGCTAATAAAACAAAGAAATAGAATTTGGTTTTTTTTAAGCAAACGTTTTTTGTTTGTTTTTGTTTTTATCTCTTTGCAAGTATTGAAAATAACTAACAATTAAAAATGCAAAGGAACACTTCAATTCCTTTGGTCACCCTTTCCATTTCAACCCATGTGTCTAGACATTTCAACCCAATTAGCTGCCTACTAATGAATGTATGGAGTTATTAAACAAGCTAGCCTAAAATGTGAACTCTAACACAGAAATAATGAAACATAGTACTTCATGTATTTTTAAATGATAGCTTAGTCTTTTATTTCCCTAAAGTTTGCTTCCCTATTGCTTTTTTCAAGGCCTCTTTCACATCTTTGTTTCTGAGGCCATAGATCATGGGGTTCAGCATGGGGATCACCGTGGTGTAAAACACAGCTACCATTTTACCTTGCTCCACAGATTCCTCAGTGGGACGTCTCATGTGCATACAGAAGAGGGTCCCATAGAAGATGGTGACCACAGTGAGATGGGAGCCACATGTAGAAAAGGCTTTTTTCCTTCCCTCTGCAGAACGGCTTTTAAGGATCGCAACAAGGATAAACATGTAGGATGTCAGGATGATCAGGAGGGATTGGACATTACTGTAGCCAGCTACTATGTACATGGACAGCTCTTTGCTGTAAGTGTCAGAGCACGCCAGCTTGATAAGAGGGGGATCAGCACAGTAGAAATGGTTAATTTCATTAGCACCGCAGAAGGAAAGGTTATAGGTCCTCAGGGTTTCCATTATGCTTAGAAGGAAGCCATAGACATAGGGGATAATGACCAAACGGACACAGACACTCTTGGACATCTTGCTACTATAGAGCAGTGGGTTACAGATGGCCATGTACCGGTCATATGCCATGACAGCCAACATGCAGTGCTCTGTAAGGACCACAGCAATGACAACATAGCACTGCACCAAACACCCAGCATACGAGATGGTCTTCTTCTCCGATAAGAAGTTCTCTAGCATTTTCGGTGTGACATTGGTGGAGAAACACAGGTCTAACACGGACAAACTTGAGAGGAAGAAGTACATGGGAGTGTGAAGTCGAGAATCAATTCTGATTAAAACAATCATGCCCAGGTTTCCGACCACAGTGACGACGTAGACCACAAGGAACAGCACAAAGAAGACAACTCGCAGCTCTGGGCGGCTCGTTAGACCCAAAAGGATAAATTCAGTTACTTCAGTGTAGTTCCTTCTGGACATATCTTTGGTTTTGTTATCTAAGGAGAGAAATTAAAGTGTGTTTTCATTACAGAAACTTAGGTTAAATATTCAGCTGTGACTAAAAGGTCCAAGGGTTTTCTTTATGATATTCCAGTGACAGTCCCATAATTAGATCAAACAACATATAAGTAACATATAAGCATTTTTTCATAGAATAGTCTCATTAGGAGTGAATTTTGTAATCACTGCAATCACTTTGAAGACTGATGGCAAAATTATAAAGAAATCTCCAAATTTCAGAAAATGTACAATCTCTACATGACTGAATAAATCATTGTATAAATTTAGAAATGTTAATAACCCCTTTCTACACACTTTTGTGGATACATGTAGACAAAAATAGGTGTCAACATTTTTGAAGATTACCTAGATAAAGCTCTTCATTTTAAAATCTTGGAAATGGACTCTTATGTGGGTAAGGTGTTATATCCAGCCTCAACCCATCCCTGGAGATGGACCTTCAGTTCAAATTTCCTAGTTCAATGAGGTACTAAGTCAACAAAGAAGTGTATCTCACCAAGTCCTGTTTGTTAAATGGAACACAATACAGTACAAACATTTGTTTATTTATTGTTGGTGGTGATGTTTGTGATTTAATGTTCTATAAATAGGCTGCTTGGGTGATCTTATAAATTAGCTATTTTTTTCTGAGACTTTAATACCTATACCATGTATGTTCTTTTTCATTAATACACACCAAGTTAGCTAATTTTTTCATTATGTGTAATTTTTGAATGGATGTCTTTTCATCAATGGTCATATTATGTATTATTTAGAGTTCATTGTTTTCAGTTCCTCAGTACTTTAGTAACTCAAGCTGCACATACTTGTATAGTCCTCAGCTAGACTTACATCATCTTTGATATTGTTCTATAACCTAGTTCACTTATATGAACCCATTTTCTATTCTTCATAATATAAAGCCTGAACAATAGGTTAGTTATTAAAATTAAAATAAACATCAATGTGGGGTCCTCTACCCAAACATCTATGCCATCTATCAGTGTGCATGTCATACTATGGTACTTGTGTGTTTCTGTGATGCTGGAAACTTTGCCACCGGTATGTCCAGAATCAACAGAGTCACACATGATAAAAAGGTTTTAGTAGCACTTCTGGGATAAGAAAGAATATACTATGAAGAAGAAATAGGTTATACCCCTCTGAAAACATAGTCCCTAAAATCCCTAAGGATAGGAAAGAAATAATGTCAGACATAGTGGCAGAAGATGAGAGCTTCAGGTTCACAGATATTCAAAATATACCTGGGGAAGTGCTGCCTGTTTACAGTGAACTTGAATTTAATGGCATAGAGGAGGTGAAGCTCTTGGTACCTTCATTTGCTGATGGGGCATGGCTCCAACAAAAAAGAAAACAATGTCATATATCCATTAATAATTATAATTTTCTAAATATGACTATACGAGAGAAAAACTTAAATGAACACATAAAATTGATATTCTAGGCTTTAGTAAGAAGATATGGAATTATATTGGCCAATTGAAATTAGGCAATCGTAATGTTTACTACATAGGAAATGACAAATCCAAGAGCAATGGCATCACCTTCCTTCTCTACTATAACATGTCAAGATCTGTCTTCAAGTATGATGCTGTCTGTGATAAGATAACATGTATAAGCCCACAGGAAGACTAATATAGAACTGCTATTCAGATTTATGAAACAACCACTAACGCTAGTGAAGAAGATATGAACTCACATCTTTCTTCTAAAATGCAATTATGATGCATTAATCATTACTGGTGGCTGGAATGGGAATGTTGTAAAAAGGGGAAA
Source organism: Echinops telfairi (assembly GCF_000313985.2). Classification (NCBI taxonomy): domain Eukaryota; kingdom Metazoa; phylum Chordata; class Mammalia; order Afrosoricida; family Tenrecidae; genus Echinops; species Echinops telfairi. The sequence continues at coordinate 6,114,247 of NW_022111316.1, read as the reverse complement.
GATTAGTAGTTGGTATATATGGCCTTGGTAATAGAAATGAAGCTGGAGATCAAATGATACAATTTTTCAAAATCAGCCAATTCTTCCTTGCAAATATCTTTTTGTCAACAACATAACGGCGTCTATACATGTAGATTTCACCAAGTGGAGCAAAAAGTAGTAAAATTGACTGTATCTGTAGAAAGATGATGAAGAAGCTGAAATCATCAGCCCAAAGAATGCTGGTGGCCAACTGGAACGGGCTATGAATTGCTCAGATGCAACTTCAGGTTGATGCTGAAGAAAAATAAAACAAGTCCATGATAGCCAAAATACAAGCTTGGGTATGTCCAACCTGAATTTAAAGAACGTCTGAACAACAGATTTGACCTATAAAATGGTAATGAGAGAAGACCTGAAGAACTGTGGGATAGCATCAGAATCGTCATATATGAAGGGGTAAACAAGATCATTAAAAAGACGAGAAAGAGAAAACACGGAGGTGGATGCCAGAAGAGACACTTAAACTTGCTTTCAAAAGTAAAATAGCTAAAGCAAATGTAAGAAAGCACAACATAAATGAGCTGAAGAGTTCATTTCAAAGTTATCTCAAAAAGAGTGCTATCAAGAAACATACAAAGACTTGGAGTTAAAAAGCCAAACAGGAAGAACGTGCTCAGCATACTTCACATTGAAAAAAATTGAAGTAAACTTCCAAGCCTGGAGTTTTATTATTGAAGGATTCTAATGAACAAAATATTAAATGATGCAGGAAGCATCAAAAGAAGATAGAAGAAATGCATATAGTCACAGTCCCTAAAAGAGTTAGTTGATATTCAAACATGTGAAGAAGTATTGTATCATTGATAACCTATGATATTTAAGGAAGAAATCTAAACTGTATTGAAAGCATAAACAAAAAGTAAGGATCAAAGAGTTGATGGAATAAAAATGAAATGTTTCAAAAATCTGAAGAAATGCTGGGAGCATTCAGTCATTGATGTCAAGAAATCAGAAAGATAGCTACCTAGTCAAAAGATTGTGAAAGCTCTACATTTGCACACATTCTGAAGAATGACACTGAAAGAATGCAAAGATTATCAAACAATATTATTATTATCAGCTGCAAGTACAATATTGCTGAAAATAATTTAAAAATAAAGTTGCAGCAGTAGAGGGTCAGAGAGCTGCCAGAAACCCAAGTCAGTTTCAGAGAAGGAAAGAAAACAAGGACTATCATTGCTGATATCAGGTGAGTGTTAGCTGAAAGCAGAGACACCAGGAAAAAAATGTGGGTATAGGGTTCATTGACTCTTCAAAAGCCTGTGACTGTGTGGATCCTAACAAACTATGGATAACGTTAAGAAAATGGGAATTCCAGAACACTTCATTGTGATCATATGAAACCTGTATATGGAACAAGAGACAGTTGTTTGTACTGAACAAGGAAATGCTGCATGATTTAAAATCAGGAAATGTTTGTGTCAGGGTGATAGTCTTTTACCTATTTATGCAATCTATATGCTAAGCAAATAATCTGAGGAAATAGACTATATGAGGAAGAAGGAGGTGTCAGGTTTGGGAGAAGTCTTATTGAACAACCTTCAATATTCAGAATGCATAAATTTGCTTGCTGAAAGCAAGAATAACCTGTAGCATTTGCTAATGAAAATTGAGGAGTACAGTCTTCAGTATGAATTTCAACTTAATGTAAAAATTGATGAGCAAGGATGTCACTTTGAGAACTAAGGCATGACTGACAGAAGTCAAATATTATCAATTGTCTAACATGCAGTCACAAAAGAATAGTGAATAATAAATATCAAAGAAGAATGGATGCTTTTGAATAACAGCAAGCAATATTTAAAGAACCATGGAATACATAGAGTTCTGTACATCATTATTTGCATGATCCCATCCCCATAAGGGTCTTTTGAAAGTTATATGTATTACTAGCAAATAATCCGATCCCTTGTGGAATGGCAAGTACCTTATTTGCAAAATTGTACCCAATCATTTTATGGGAGTCATAAAGTTCATGTAAGGGTAGAAGAATCATATTAAGTACTCCATTATGAGATAAAGGCATCTATTAATAATATATACCTAAGTAAATCAGTGAATGAATAATAAAGTAAAGCAGATATAAAAATGAAATAGTAAATACAACTCCAAATATATCAATAGACACAGTTAATGGACACAACTCCTATTTTCGGAATAAATATGGAAATAAAATCTAGATAAGATATTTAAAATAAATATATTTTCAGAATAAATATGGAAATAAAATCCAGATAAGATATTTAAAATAGGTATATCTAAACTATAAAGATGATAAAGATGAGGAAAGTTAAAAGTAATTGAGTGATCATTGTTGAAAACTCCCAATCTAATGGTATATGAATAACTTGTTATTTTTTTTAGAATGCATAGAATTTGGAATTTGTGTATTTGCTTGGTGACTCGAACAGTTTAGCATGATATATTAACCCTTTATTTTCCTTAATATGTTTTTTGTTCAAAAAGTGTATATTATCAAACAAGCTTTGTTTGTATTTATGTTGCTTCTTATGTTTTTCTATCCTTTTATTTTTCCATATGTTTATGGCTTAACTCTATCTATTTTATTTATATTTTAATCATTTTATTGGGGGCTCATACAACTCCTATCACAATCTATACATACATCAATTGTATAAAGCACACTTGCACATTTGTTACCCTCATCATTAACATTTGCTAAATATCTACATTTAGATTTGCATTGAAATAGTTGAATTTCAAGGCAGTAGTTTCCACTATTTCACTAAATCAGTTAACTAGCAATATAGCTCATGTGAATGCAAGAACTCTATGTTCAACAATTACAGAATGTAAATTTTCTAAAGTCTACATGAACATTTATGAAAACTGATCACATTTTAGAGTATAAAACCAGTAAAAGCCAATTAAAAAAAACTTTCAGTCAGTTCATATTTTGTGATCACATTGTGCAATTAATGATTAAAATCTAAAGGTTTGGAAATTATAAAAGTTTAAATAACATAAAAGAATAAATCAAAATAGATATGTATAAATGAGTAGAACTGAATCTTAATTAAAATTATATCATAGTATATTACTGACTTAGATCCTAATCTTTGAATCATTCAAAGAGGTATTTGTAATGAAATAGACAACCTGAAGTCCTTATATTACTAAAGCAGAAAAAAATCCAGTGGAAAAGGACGCATGTGCGACACCTGCTTCCCATGATGTTCTCTCAACAAAAACAAAGAAACATACCGAAAGAAAAGTTCTCTTTCTGCAAAATGGGGAAAGAAAGAATTAAAACCACATCTCCTCTGAATTCTTAACAAAATCGTCTGTGGCAAAAGACCGGACAAAAAGGAAACAAACGCGCTTATCCATGGTGTAGATTCTGACTCATGGCAACCTTTTGTATGTCAGAGAAGTGTTCGCCATAGGGTTTTCACTGGGTGTAGTATCATAGAAGTTAATCATCGGGCATTTATTTCTTGACACCACTGGGTGAATTCAGAAAACCAACCTACTTTGTTCCTGTTGAGTTGATTTCAACCCATGGTAACTCTGTGTGGTAGAGTAGAACAGTCCATATGGTGTACTGGATTGTAATCTTTGCAGAAGCAGATTGCCAGCCACGAATGAAAATCACCAGTCTTTATGTTAATAAATTAGTCAAACCATTTGAATCACCGAAAGAGAATGTGGGAGAGAAATTCATCCTTTCTTAATCCTAAACCTCAACCTCCCTAGAACCATTTTTCAATATTCTCAAGGGCTTATCTCCCTGTGGCTTTTATATTAGTGATTATCTTTACTCAGTCACTTAAGGATCCAGGATCACCAATCATCTCCTCTACATCAGGCTGTTTCCTAGTCTCCATTGCTTTCATCTCTACCCTCCACCTGAGATCTTCTGTCATCTGAAATGATTTGTTGATTTCCCCATTGCCATTTTGTCTTTATTTTAAATCACATATCACCAGTTTATATCACCTACTACACTCCATATTGGTGTTGGTTAATGCTAAGATAACTCATCATTGTCTCTCCATGATTTCAGAGAAACTCTGTCCTACATGAGGAAGAAGTGTTCAATACTGATCTTCTCTTAATTCTTGGCTATTTCAATAGATGCAGAGACAAGCTTGGCTTCATCGCAGTGTTGAATTCTTCACTCCTTCAAATGGCTTTATCCATCATAGTCACACTATCTCAGCCACCCAGCTGACATGGCTAGGTCGTTGTCATGTGGGTAATTTCAATCCTGCTATCTTTCTAATGCATCCCTAGACCACTGCCTGCATCAACACAAAAACCATTAAGTTTCATCTTGTCTTGTCAGCAATATTTAATAAAAATTATTCTCCTTTCTTGACACAGTTCACTATCTTGATTTCTAAAGTGTGGTCTCTTAGATTTTTCTCCTACCCTGTGGTCACTATTTCTCTGTTGTTCTTATGAACCCTTGTAAATAATAATGCATATTCCACTTGGGGATGAGAAGGTATAGAGCGCAGGCCTCCAACTTGTTTCTTCTTTGTACTATCATTTGTTTGATGAAAGTTTCATGGCATTGTATGCAATGTATATGCTGACATCTTCCACATCTATATCTTTATAAATGTCATTCATTCTTTAAAATACAATAAAATATAAGATACAAGGAAATCACTTCATAATATTCCCAATACACATAATTTTTAAAGTCCACATTATCATGAAAATAGAATAATTCAGCTATAGAAGCAAACACCCTTAATCTGAAAAACAACCAACATTTTATTAGAAAAGTTTTGAAAACACTCCCATTAAAATCAGAAGCTTAAGAAAGATGCACATGATCACTCTTTCTACTAGAAACTTCTATTGAATATTGAACTGGGAGACATAATGTACTAAGATCAAAAATAAAGTAGTAGCACAAAAAAAACAACTTATATTGCCAATAAATCTTTAAATATAAATAAATAACGCTAAAGAATGCAAACCAAGGTTTAGGAATAAAGTGGCTATAAGATCAATTTAAAAACTCAATTTTACCCCATTAAGCTATTGGAAAATTATTTAAAATATACACTAGGTGTAAGAGCAATAAAAATCATTTAGCAAAAAAAATTATTTTAATATAATAAATAACTATACATGGAAATTTATTTTTTACAGAACAGAATTAAATGATATTTTAGTGGAGAAACACATGTTTTCACTGAGGGATTGATGCATTATTACAAAGAGATAAACACTCAAAATTATCTACAGAACAACACAACTCAAATAAAATTTCTAACAAGATTTTTTTCAGGTAAGCTTATTGTAATATATGGAAAAGTTAAAACTAAGACATACCTATCAAAAAGAGCCCGATCATACATGAAGACTTGCTTTAAAACTCTAATATTAAAAAAAAAACCTCTAGTGTTTAGGATAGTGTAGAATAGAAAATAATTTGGAAAAGTTGACCAGCATAATAGAATAGAAATATATTAAATTTATTGTTTATCTGGTTAAGTAATTTAGAACAATACATATTGCAATAATTCTACTGTGAATTAACACCATGGTAACTCTGTGAATTACATATTGCAATAATTCTACTGTGAATTAACACCACGACAGTGGCGTTAATATATATATATATATAACATATATAAATATATATATATAGTTAATATATATGTAACTAAATGCATGACAGTGGTGTTAATATATATAGTTAATATATATATATTAGTTAATATATATATATAGTTAATATATATATAACTAAATGCATGACAGTGGTGTTAATATGTATATAGTTAATACATATATAACTAAATGCATGACAGTGGTGTTAATTCACAGTAGAATTATTGCAATATGTATTGTTCTAAATTACTTGACCAGATAAAAATTTAATTTAATTTTACTTCAGACTGTACAGAAATGATTCCAAATTTCGTGTTATGATAATGTGTAAGTCTACAAGGTGACTTCAAAATGTTTGTGGGAAAATTAAGTTAAAAAAATAATGAATTTTCCACAAAAATTTGGAAGCCACCATATATCCCTCATATCTTAACATTATATAAATGGTACATATTTTTTACTTAATTTATGAATTTTTTATTAAATATGCAAGACATAAAAATAAATGGGAAAATTGCAAATACATTATTGCCGCTGCTGGTAGATGTCACTGAGTTCCAATACATACTAGGTAATATCAAACAAAACACTGCCAAGTGAACCCTGCACCATCTCCATAAGCTGTGCTATGTTTGAGCCCATCACTCAAGACACTGTGTCAATCAATCTACCTTGCTGATGATCTCCATCCTTTTTGCCAACCCTCTATTTACCAGGCAACAACTTGTTTCTCCTGATAATGTGTCTAAATTACATAAGATTAACTCCCACTAGCCACCTTTTTAAGGAGCATTCGGGTTTTCTTCTCCCAAAAATGACTTGTTCATTCTTCTGTCAGTCCCTGGTCTACTTTTCACTAACACCATGATCACCATAATTCAGAAGCATCCATTCTTCAGTATCTGTGTTCCTTCTCCAATTTGCACATACATGTAATATATGAAATGTATGAAAATCCCATCATTTGGGCCAGGTTTACTATAGTCTTCAAAATGATATGTAGTGTTTTAACACTTTAAAGAGGTCAATTTGCTCTTTTGTTTTTTATTTTACAAAAGATTTGGCCAACGCAGTGTATCATTTGATTTCTCTGCTGTTTTCATGGGAGACAATTGTGAATCCAAGTTAAATGTAATGGTTGACAATGTCAACATTTTCTTTATTTGCAATGATGCTCTTTGTTGAGGTATTAGTATATCCAAATCTTAATTTATCAATCCCATAGTATAATAATAACTTATTATTCTAAATACACATCTAGATATTATTTTCTTAAATGATAATACTGACATTAATACATATCATTACCAGAAAAGTTGTCAGAAATCAATATAAAATGTCTTACCCTTTCTGAACAGATTCAAGAAGTCAGTGTATCACTCCATCTTTTATGCCTGCCCTAACAAGACCAGTGGAAGTAATTGGCCTGACTTGCTTTCTTAAAGAGGCAATGAAAAAAATCATCATAACTATTATGATTATTATTAATGATATGCTGATTTTTATTCTGAGCACTGTACAAATCTCACATGGATTTTCTCATTTACTTTCAGCAGTAGTCCTTTAAAATGAATATTAAATCATTTTATTTTACAATCCAAAAACATAAAATTGTTGATTGGGCCTTCTGATTTCAAATATCACTTTATTAGCTATAACAAAACCATACTCCTCCAATAACTGTACAATCATTACAATGATATTTCATAGATTAAAAACAAAACCTCTAATACTCTTTGTATGACCTTATGTGCATTCATTCAATTATGCATGGATGTTTACCACTATTGAACATGTTTCATGTTCCAGACACAGTGCTGGATGTTCAAAGGAAGGTGGTTGTCAATATAGAGGTATTGCGCTTTGGCAGTTGAATCACCAAGCTGAGAAAGTGTAATATTGCATCTCAAATTCAGAATGGAAGAATCAGAAAAGAGATTTAAAATTTCTAGCTCCAAGTCTACTGCTCTTCCGCTAGCATGTACTACTTCTCTGGGAATATTCTTTGCTTCCTCTCCAGGGAATTAAATGCTTGTGGAAAGATAAATGATGCAAAAACTGTAACTATTCAGTTAATCTGATATTATCCTTTCCCTATTCTGTAGCAATGATTGGCACTCTGGGATGCTGGAAGAAACATATCAAAATAAAACAGGATACTGAAACAGAGTTCCCATTGAAGTATATATAACAGGAAAAGGCATCTCACAGAGAGATAGAGGTACGAGGAGACTGACATTCAAGGCATTAGTCACATGTTATGAACAATAAGAAATTTGATCGAGGACGCTAAAAAAGTGTCTAGGAATTTTACTCAGTTGTCAAGAAGGAAGCCAGAACTTATTTTTGCTGCTCTCTGCCCAGGAACTATTTCTCCAGTCCAAAGTGGAGTTTTGGTGTTGATTTCATGTCTTTAAAGCTTTGCACCCTTGATCACTGCCCCTCAGAAGATTATGTCTCACTTGCCATAGGGACATGTCATTTATAGAGGAAGTACATACATGATCATTAATAACATTTCAATACTAGAATGGTGAAACTATGGAAAACAGCAATAGAGAGAGACCATGTGGAAGAACTGTGAAACTGGTGCTGGGAGCCCAAAACCCATGCACAGCTAACATTCAATCATAGTCATCAAACTCAATGGTGAGTCAGAAATGATTTTACCATTGTGTGTGCAGCGTAGAATGACAGCATCTTCTCTATAAAGTTAATATTAAAAGGCCTTTGTCACAGGTTAGTTCTCCATGTATTATCAGAAGTGACTCATAGTTCGGAGAACGTGGCTGAAAGTCAAAAACAAGAATGATATTCTGGGGCAGAAATGCCTCATGGGAGCAAATATTGCTTGTGAAAAGCCACACTGTGGCCAGTAACAAGTCAATATGAAGAAGCCGTAGTCTTATAAAATGAGAGAATCGAACAGGACTAAGATATCCAGACCAACACCCTCAGCTCTAAATATGACACTAAGAGGAAACATTTTCTTATATTTAAAGGTCAAAAGGAAAAGACTCTTTAAACACTTTACTTAAAAGAAAATTGACAATGCAGCTATAAAGCCGACTTTATTTGCAACGTATTCTTTTCTTATGAAGAATGACTAAGTTAGGAAAATAGGCAAATTCCAAAAATGTATTGCCGGGAAACTAAAAAACCATTTGTTGGAGATCCTGACAATGGAATTCTACCAGATATATCAAATATTTTAAAAGTGAACTACGGACCTAGGAACATATTTTCTATGAAATAAATGAATTTCTTGCAAACAAATTGTGCAAAATATCCCCCAAACTATGTCAACTCACTGCTATCTAAAATGAACAAAACTTAATGAAAGTAATATACACATTAATAAATATTCAAACTGATAGATAAATGCATTTCTCTCTTTACCTGTGAGAAGATGGATGTCTTCTTGGGGGTCTCTTGATGACCCCAAAGATCAACTTTTGGCCAGTACTGGAGATTTTATACCCACATTATTGATATCAACAGTGATCTCAGGGAAATCCCAAATGTGTAAAGATGAAGCAATTAGAAGTGGAATCCCAGTAGATAAAACACCCTCAATGGGAGAAATCCTAATTGGTAGTACTATATTCTTTTGGATGAGACAATTAAAGAAGAAATTCATATTTTCCTTTTTTGGGTGGGGAGGGGGATTTAGACAATTGTCTACTCTAAGCATTGGGGAAATACTTTAATGAATCCTACATATCAAGTCTAAAATTATCTCAGAGTATTCTTCATGTTTCATGAAATTAAACTTGCAGAATTGAGCTAACCGTGTCAAGATTTATGATGTTTATAGTTATATAACATATTTCATAATATATACTAACTTAAAAGTTCAGTCCTATTTATGATGCAGTACACAACGATGAAAAAAATTACCTTGATTTAAAGGATTTCATGCATTTATGGGATTTATAATTTGTGCAAATACAAGACCATATATGTTGTTTTTGTTATGTGTCTTCAAATAGATTTGTACACATAACAATCCGATAGGACAAAGTAAAACAACCCCTCCTACTCTGTCGTCTTTATGGAAGCACATCACCAACTCTCTTCCTGCACAGTAGCTGGTGGATTGGAACCATCTGCCTTTCCATTAGCTTAAAAACTACACAGTTTCCAGAACAAAAACCCAAGTGCTATGTTGGAGCACAGGAGGGATAGATTGATCATCTGTTTGACAACAGTGTCTAATCAATAAATATGTGATGAATAAATGAAAGACTGATTGTCATATTTCATTGGCATCCAATCAATTTCCACTCATAGTTACCCTATCATTCAGGGTAGAACTGCCCTTCTGGGTTTCTGAGATGGTAACCCTTTATGGGAATAGAAAGTCGTGCATTTCTTCCTCAGAGCAGCTGGTGGTTTCAAACTGCATCCTCTATTGTTAACAGCCCAACATGTAACCACTATGTTGTCACAAATACATGTTGCTCAGAAACAGTTCACTGAAATCCTTACAGGACAGTTCAACATGCACTTTTATCTGGGACCATTCAATGATAATCATATTCATAAAGCATTCCCTAACTCATCAGATTACTAATTATATAGTCATTGATTTTAACATTAACTCTCATTTTCAAATTTTCAAATGCAACTATCCTGAAAAAGTAAGAAGAAAGTAGTAGACATGGAGACAATGAAATAATTGGTATAAGGATGCCAATAGGTAATTCTTAATAATCCTAGTTAATAACTTCTCCTATTAAGCATGAATATGCAGACATACAAGTATATAAATTTTAATATGCATGTAATTGTCAGAAAAGCAAACAAAAAAGATGCTATTCACAGAATATGGGGATGGGAGAAGAAAAATTAGACATTTGTGAACTTGTATATCATTTAATAGTCAAAATTATGAAAATAGTTTACATTAAGTATTTTAAATAATTATAATATAATTATAATATAATATAATATATAATATAATAAACACACTTCCACTTAGAAACATATTTATCAGGACTAGAAGAATACAGAATTTCAGATGGGACTTCTTTAAAGGTTTGAGATATCCACTTTCTTTGTTTCTGCATGTTTTAAGTTTGCTAAATTAATATCTATACGAGTTGAAAGGGGCTGCTTCATGCTGTAGAAAGAAGCAGCATCAGGATGTCTTAAAGCCACACACTACCAGGAGTTTATTCCAACTCACAGTGACCCAAGGGAACAGGAAAACATGCTTTTCAGCGTTTCAGAGGCTGCACCCCTCTCCTGGTGCACACCACCTTATCTTTCTTCCTCCAGCTGGTGGGTTTGTACAACAGACCTGACAAATCCTTAAGCCAAGGTAGCACCAAGGCAGAGTGTAAAAACAGATCATTAAACATCCATTATATCTTTTATGGTGAATTGCCTTAGGGCTTTTCCCATGTCTCCTCACTAAAGCTGAGGGAGCCTTAAGTCTTGATTGGAGCCATGAGAGGAAAAAGAGGCAACCATAACAAAAGTCTAGCAACGTGAGAGATCTGTTACAGAGTGTGAAATGCCCAACTAGGAAGTGATACAGCTGATGCTCTATTAATAGCAGCAGACTTCATTGTCTACAAATAGTCCAAAAGTCAAACAATTGAAAATAACAAGTCAACAAAATGAGTGACTACTAAAAACGTGACTTTTTAAAAATCAAAGTTTTATTCTACAGGTTCACATTATTAAGAGAGTGTTAAAAAATGGAGTTCTACCTGATGTACCTTATTTCTCATTCACCACAGCTCTGTCTTAAATCTTGACAAAGTGTTTAGAAAAATATTTGGGGGTAAGGGAGAAAAGTGAGAGATTCATTAAGAAAGTATTTTTTTTCTCAAGAGCTCTTTGGTTAATGCCTCTTTCACATCTTTATTCCTAAGGCTATAAATCATGGGGTTCAACATGGGGATCACTGTGGTGTAAAACACCGCCACCATTTTCCCCTGCTCCACAGATTCCTCAGAGGGGGGTCTGAGATACATGAAAAAGAGAGTTGCATAGAATATGGTGACTGCTGTCACATGGGAACCACAGGTAGAGAAAGCTTTGCGCTTACCCTCTGTAGATCGAATCCTCAGGATAGCAGGGAAAATATAAAGATAGGAAACAAGGATAATGAGGAGGGAAAAGGAAAGGTTAAAGCCAGCCACGACAAACATTGATGTCTCCTTATTATAAGTGTCCGAACAAGCCAGCTTAATTAGTGGAGGATCAGCACAATAGAAGTGATTAATCTCATTGGGGCCACAGAAGGCTAGGTTGTAGGTCCACATGGTCTCCATCAGGCCAGTGAGAGCCCCGTACACATAGGGAACTGTGATGAGGGATGTGCAGACACTCTTGGACATTTTGCTGCCATACAGTAGAGGGTTGCAGATGGCCATGTACCTGTCAAAGGCCATCACGGCAAGGACGTAAATCTCCACATGGACCAAAGCAATAAAGAAGTAGCACTGCACCAGACAAGCAGAGTAGGAAATGGTTTTCCTCTCTGACAGGAAGATCTCCAGCATCTTTGGAGTCACATTGGACGAGAAGCACAGGTCCACAAAGGACAAGTGACTCAGGAAAAAGTACATGGGCGTGTGCAGCCGGGCATTGAGCTGGATGAGTACAATCATGCCCAGGTTCCCTGCCACTGTGACCAGGTAAACTGCCAGAAAGAGCAGGAAGAAGATGATCTGTAATTCCAGGCGATCGGTCAGTCCCAGAAGAATGAACTCACTCACTGAAGTCAGGTTTCTGCGCATCGTTTCCTTGGATAGGAGATTGAACTTTTATATTTACATTGGGTTATGGTAGAAATAAAGAAATTAAATTTACAGTAATGACTTTGTACCAAATGCTTTCCCTCTTTCCTCAGTATATTTTTCTCACCTTATTTCTTGTCTTCTTCAATCTTGGCAAATCCAGTCACCCTAGGCTTTGGAAATGCTCACCTAGCTCTGTCTCTCATGTTGCTTTTTCCTCCTCTCCCTCTTCATCCCCTTGCATTTTGTTCTCATGTTTTTCTTGTTAATCCACTCTTCCCCTTCTTTTAGGTAACCAAACCAAAATTATTACCATTTAAGTAAGGTGATTCCAAACCCTGACCCCAAGTGACCCTTCAGGACTAAAGAATCATTTTATCCATATTTTTATGACAGCAGGGGAAATGTTGACAGAGAGAAAAGAACAAGTTATGAAAAACTAATATTGCCCCAATTACCTTGTTTTGTTTTTTAATCTTTTCCCCCCAACCAAATTTGTACTAAGGAGCTCTGGTAGCCTGTTAGGTAGCTGTTAGGTTGCTAACCAGCAGCTCAACAATTAACTCATCAGTAACTCCAAAGAAGAGAAAGGAGGGTACCCACACCTATAAAGATGCAGATTGTACGAAACTCTAGCTAAGAACACTATGAGTCAGAGAGCCTTGCATATGGTTTGGGGTTTAAACCTCTACTCAAGAATTTGAAGTTATCGAAACTGGACCATTTTGATACAGTCTTACCCCCTTACAGTTTATTAAAATTGGGAATTGTCAAATGGGAAGCAAGGTGTCTGTCTTTTTCTTCTGGTAGAAAGTATACATATTTACATATAGGAGGTTACTCAGTACTTAAAGCCTTATCAATTAACACATCTTAGCACTCTATTAAAGTCAGTGTCCCTTATCAAAGAATGGAGAAGTGAAGGAAATGTTCTGCCCTTAGACATGTGGAAAACACTAACCACATGTCATTCCATAGTCCAACCTCCAGAACTACATGAACCCTCTCTCTCTTCTCAGTTCTTCAAGTTGCCCATAGATTTGGGAAATAGAAACATGCTTCCATTCAGCTTTCATTTCAGTAGAGTCAAATTAGACCTATGGCAACCCTATAGAGCAGAGTAGAAGAGCCCCCTTGTGTTTCTAGACTGCAATCCACTCACCTCGTAGCTGGCAACTCACTGTGCCACCAGCAGTTCCATTTTGTCAGTGATACCAGAGGTGACCGATGTTGCTGGTAACAAGAGAAAAAAATTACTGGCCTAAGTGATAATAGCAAAAATATATATGTTTATTCTTCTTTAGGAGAATCTGTATTAATGATGTCTTATGGAAGAAGATTTTTTGTATATAAATGACTTTGAAACATGTTTCATTTTTGATTTATACAGCATTATTTTTATTTTGGTTTTATCTGTACTTTATCAGAGTACTGATGTGGCATTCAACATTTTTATATGTCAATCTCCCCTCATTGTTTAGGTTTGATCGAGCTATGCAGTGAATTATTTAATATGGCTCTAATAGCCATAGCCTTTTTAGTTCCACTAAACAACTTTCATTTTCCTGATGGGTCTGCGTAAAAAGGTTGGGGAAGGTACTCACTGGAGTTAAGATTCAGCTGTGAATTGTGGTTAACTAGGTGACTGTGCTTGTTATCTTTCTGGGTATGAAATGAGTCATCCTAGAAGCAGAAATAGGGGATCTTACTACTAGCAAGAAAGAAGAATCAAGAGTGGAGCACATCTTTTGGAACCCAAGAACCCTGAGTTTTGAACTTTGAGCTTTGAATTTCCTTGATCCAGGAGATAGCTTTGGTACCAGGGAGGGACAGAAAAGCAGCAACAACAGAACCAGGACAACACAAGACCGGATGGTGCACTTCCCAGTGCACAAGACCAGTAAGGATGGGTGCTGTATGGCAACAGATTGGCATCTGGAGTGGAGTGCTTCTGAGCTTGTAATTAGGGGGGAGCTGAGTTTTGCTGACCCATGATCTGGAACTACATTCCTTTGCATTGAGGCTGACAGTGGAAGCCAGGCCAAAAGGCAGAGGAAGAATCTGCCCTGACTGAACAAGTGTACCTTGAACATTTCCCAAATGGATTTTAACCTGTTAATTTCCTACATATACTTCTTAATAGGGAGCACTATCAGTGAGTTCTGTGTGGCCAGTGCAATGTATTATGGAACCCAGCAGAAAAGTATAGTGTAGGGGTTAATAGACTGCAGTGAGAGGAATGGTTGGCATCAGTCTAAGGCAACAATTGATGGAGGAGGGAGGATAGAGGCATGTCTGCCTCAGCCTCATTTCTAGAAATAGGCCACAGGAGCCTGAGGAGGTCCGCTATGGCTTCCAGGCTGGTTTCACAGTTGGCTTGCTTGCTTCTTTACTGTAATCTTTGAGACAAAATTTATGGATAATGAAATCAATTGTATCTTCTATGCACAAGACTAGGTTTTAGCTGAAGGATTTACCCAATCACCTACCAAAGGTCGTACCAGAGTGTAAGACTCTCCACCACCATCAAGTTGATTCTGATTCATAGCAGTACGATACGATGGAGTAAAACTCCCCATTGGGTGTCTGAGCCTGTGATCTATACAGAAGCAATCAGCTGCATCTTGCTATCACAGAGTGACTGGTGAGTTTGAACTTCTGTCCTTTACGTTAGCAGCCCAGCACTTAATCACTGAACCACCAGGACTCCTTCATAATAGACCAAACAAAACAGATTGATGTTTCAATTAAACATCTCTCTTCCTAGCACAGCATCAATTCAGGGACTTTGTAGTTACATATTTCTGAAATGTTGTTCTCCTTATATAAACTCTTTAATCTGAGTTTCACTTTTATCATTCATTTATTTAATCAACCTTTGTATGTTGGATCATTATGCCAAGATCTCATCTAAGTGCTTGATAAGAATTAGCTTGTTTGACCTGATGTGTATTCTTTGTCAGTGACCCTAATGTATTCTGCCACTAATGGATCTGGATAATAACGTGTTTCACCCAGGTTTGTTACAGAAGAAAATAACTTTATGGAGAGTGTACTCATCAAAACATGTATTATAACATCCACCTGTTGAGTTTATATTGTAGCTTCAGCAATTCTTATATGAGTTAGCCTGAGCCATATTTCTTAATGATTTTTTTTCTACTGCAAAAGTGAAAAAATAAAATCACGGATTCAGAGAGTAATATTAAAAACTATGTAAAATTAAAATGTACTGTATATATCACCATTTCTAATATATGTCAAACTATCAACTTAGATAATATTGTATCATTTCATAGCATATCATTTATATTAAGTAATGGATCCCAGAGTATGCCATACCATATAATTTGATCCCCACATCTTATATCCTCATTACTCAATTACTTTTATAAATAATATTACCTAAGGTACTAAATGTCTATACTTTCTGTGAGATTGTCATTTCTTCTAACTGGTGATTTATTTATCACAAATGGACATAATATTCCAACAAATTGTAAGAAAAGACAAGTAAATGGAGTTTTATGGTTATTAGTACCCAGAGAATAATATACTTTTAAAAATAACCTACCTATAACAAAAGAGAGTTGCTCTTTCAATGACTCTCCATGGGTCCTAGCTTAAATAATGTGGGCAAAATGTATTTTGTATATTGACTCCATTTCCCTAAGGAACCTCACAAACAGTAGAAGAGGGAATAATTATTTTGCTAGATTTTTTTTTCACCAAATGATTTCTCTGGAGAAATAGAAATTGGCACAACACAGATTTAACATGGAAGTCAACCATTGGCTGGTTGGCTTTTTTCTGCTCAGTGTCAGAATTTTTCTTTGTACCCTAAGAAGTCAATAAGACAGCCTTAAAGGAATCCTGGTGGTGTACTGGGTTACATTCAGTGTTGTTAACTGCAAAGTTACCAGTTCAAAACCACTAGCCTTTCTGAGAGGGAAAGACAAGGTTTTTACTCTCAAAAAGAGTTACAGTCTGAGAAGCTCGATGCAGCAGTTCCACTCTGTCCAATCTGGTCACTATGGGTTGGAATCAACTCAAAGGAAGTTGGTGATAGCCATGTGAAATCAACCCCAAATGACTGCCATTCAGTTGATTCAGATTCACAGTGATGCTACACAGGGTTTCTGAGACTGTAAATCTTTACGTCATCAGACAACCTCATTCTTCTATTGAGGAACAACTGGTGGTTGTGACCTGGGAGTTAGTGCAATGTCTAATGGCTACAGCTGCACTCGGGATCTTTAGTAACCAGGCTCTCACTAGCATTGAGTCAATTCCAACTGATAGCAACTCTGTAGGACAAGGTAGATCTGCCCCTGTGCATTTCAGAGACTTACTCTTCAGGGGACTAGAAAGTCTCATTTCTCTCTCTTGGATTGACTGGGTAATTTGAACTGCAGACCATTTGATTAGAATTCTAATATGTAACCCACCAAAGCTCTTTTAACCATTCTAGTTACAGAAAGCTCATATATATATTCCTCAACACCATTGTCAAAACTTTGTCTCAAATATCATTAACACTCTTTTGTCACTCTGACCTGCAAGATAAAGTGTTTTGATATTAGAATGAAACTTTGCCTGTTTGAGATCTAATATTATTTTCATTAAAGTTATCATGAAGTATAAGATTTAAAAAAATACACAAGTCATATGTGTAAAAGGTTGTGGTTAAAGTACTCTACTGCCAGCCAAAAGCCCAATGGTTCTATCGTATCATCTACTGTCTCCTTGAGAGAAGGAACCCTCGCTGTAGGCCTGAGGCATCAGGTCCATAGTCTCAGGGAACACAGACATTAATTAGTACAACAGAGTCTACATGTTCTGCATTCCACTTCAGTGAGAAGTAACTAGAGTCCCAACAGCTTGTGAGGTTTTATCTAAAGTACAAATATTGTTCTCTCCCTATTCTGAGCAAAAGAGAATGAGCAAAATGAGAAAGACACATGAAAACAATTAGTCCAATGGACTAAAACAAACATATAAACATCGATCTAAAGGGGGCCTCACTGTCATAAATGTCCCAGAAGGAATTGGAGAAAAATATGGACCATAAGTTAAAATCATGAAAAAAGACCAGGCTGTCTGAGTGAATAGAGACAAGTGGAAATCCCAATGTTATAGCCCTTGCCACCTGGAAGCCTGAAACTGAACTCAACTTTCAGGCAAATGATAGAAAGTCTCTCAGGTGGACAGTTGTACCCGGGAGGTATTCACTTAGTAGAACCCCCAACTGTTTGAGATGGAAATGGCACCATTTGCTTAAAGACATTGTTTCCCAAACGGGGAGAAATACAAAAGGACTAAAAAAGGACTAATGGAGATGAAAATCACCAGGAGGAAGTGGGATGAGTACTGTTATTGGGGGTTACAATCAATGGCAGGCAAGAACATAGGTATGATTTGTTGAATGGGAAACGGATGTGCCCAGTAAACGTTCGCCAAATCATAACAAAGCATTTCCTAAAAAAGAAATATGTGGCAGTCTGTTCCTTTGAAGACTGCAACCCTGGAAAACTGATGGGGCAATTCTACCCTGTCCCATGTGGTGCTGTTGTTAGGTGTCAGCAAGTTGGTTTCAACTCAAAGCAACCCTATATACCGAAGAAGAAAATGCTGCCTGTCTAGTGCCAACCACACCATTCAAGCCCATGGTTTTAGCCACCATGTCAATCCACCTTGTAAGGGTCCTCATCTTTGCTTCCTTTTCACTTTACCAAGAATGATGTCTTCCTCCAGGGATTGGTCTCACTGACTAACGCGTTCAAAGTACATGAGACAAAGTTTCACCATCCTCACTTCTATGGAACATTATGGCTCTACTTCTTCCAAGACAGATTGACTTATTCTTCTGGCAGTCCACAGTTCTTTCTTTAATTTTCCTTCAGGTTTCTTTTTTTTATCATTTTATTAGGGCCTCATTCAACTCTTATCACAATCCATACATACATCAATTGTGTCAAGCACATTTGTGCATATGCTGCCATCATCATTCTCAAAACACCTGCTTTCTACTTGAGCCCTTGGTATCAGTTCCTTTTTCCCCCCTCCTCCCCGCTCCCTCATCCCCCCTAACCCTTGATAATTTATGAATTATTATTATTTTTTCATATCTTACACCATTCAACGTCTCCCTCACCTACTTTTCTGCGGTCCGTCCCCCAGGGAGGAGGT
>NW_022111316.1:6093309-6095168 GCF_000313985.2 Echinops telfairi | reverse complement strand
GTGGGCTTTGTTTTCTCTCAGTTAGATGGCCCCTTGTTTATCTTCCAGCCTATAGGACCCTGTATTTTGACTGCCAGGCACCGTTAGCTTTCTTCATGACATTTCCCTATAGACCCACATTATCTTCAGCATTCGTGTCGGGGTAGGCTGTTGTGCTTCTTCCATGTGGGCTTTCATGTTCCTTAGCTAGATGGCCAACTGTTTATCTTCAAGCTTTTAAGATCCCAGATACTATATAATTTGATAGCCAAGCACCCACAGCTTTCTTCACCACTTTTGCTTATGCACCCACTTTGTCCTCAGTGATCAATAGGGACAGGCTGGTGTGCTTCTTCCATGTGAGTTTTGTTGTCTCTCAGCTAGATGGCTGCTTGTTTATCTTCAGGTCTTTAAGACTTCAACATTCAGGTAGGACATACTCAAGGTCATATTTTGACTCAGTTCCACATGTAATTTTCTTCCAACTTTAATCTGAACTGACTATGAGCAATTGATAACCTTTTCCACAGTTAACCTCTGGCCTTACTTTGGCTGCTGATATTAAGCTTCTCCATCATCTCTTCCCACATATTCAATCAATTTGACTCCTGAGTTTCAACCTGAGGGGATCCATAAATATACTCTGTGTTATCTGAATTAATATTCTCTACTTTATTTCCCTGGTTTCTAATATCCATTGCAATGCCCATAAGAACTCATAGGCAAAACATAGGATTAAAATAATTATTGATGTTAACAAGTTGTAATACCAGTAAGAAATATTCAGTGTGGAGTTGTTTGCCAGGACATGTTACAAAATTCTGTTGTGTCTGCTTATAAATGCCCAAAGGGCATATCACTCTGCTATAAGCCTTAAGCCAAAGGCATTCCACTTCAGCTCTGTAGGTCAATAAGCACAGTTCCATGAATTAAGTGTCCATGGGTACCCTATTCCACAAGCCAGCCCCTGCACAAAAGTACTTGTCTTTACTTGCTCTGTTTGTGGGGAAGTTCATCATTCTGTTCTATATTCTGGCTCCTGGTTCTTCTGCTGCTCCTCTGATGCTTTAGCTATCTTTTGGATCCAGGAGGCTCACTACACAGAGATCTCAGGTCCAGAGGGCACATGCCACTCCTAGCTTTAGCTGGTAATGAGATCCCTCCTTCTACTTCTCAGAGGGCTCTTGTTATACACAGCAGGATGCTACTCCAGGGAATCCTGCTCACAATCACTCACAGACAAATCCTGTCATTATCTTCCCAGACCTTCTTACCAGACACACACTTAAGGAAAGGTCTTTTGGGTGAGAGTTAGTGACTTTAGCTAGAAAAGTCACGCTACATATCTCACTGCCCTTGCACCTTCTATGGCACCATTTCACTCTAAAACTCACTGTCATCAAACCAATGCTGAATCATAGTGACCCCTTGTGGGTTGCCAAGACCATAACTACTTACTGGAATAGAAAGCTGAGTCTTTCTCCCATGCATCTGTATACATTTTTTATAAAACAAATTTACCCTCATTATCCTATCTTCCTACTACTTGGAATAAGGGTGGTGCTGAAACATTCTAGATCATGTGGAGGAGAGCAACCATTTTGGGACAGAAGAAAAACTTGAAAGAATATGGGTGTTTTGTTGTTGTTGTTGTTGTTTGTTTAACTGTTTGAAGAACAAGAATAGAATAAGGAAATCTGTTCATTCCCATTTCTCATTCCAATGAAAGATTATACCAAAATTTACATTTCTGTGCTACTGCTGACACCTAGTGTGCTTCCAGATTTAGCTAAGGAACAATGAAAGAAAGAAACAAAAAGTCTTCATGCAAATGCATATGAATCTATGCATTTCTGCTCATTATATACTGAATGGAATTG
>NW_022111316.1:6090722-6092864 GCF_000313985.2 Echinops telfairi | reverse complement strand
TTGTAACCCTCATGTCCCTCATGGCTACTGAAGTTGAACATAGTGTCATATATGTATTTTCTTATTTGAATATGCTTTGTGCAGTGCCTAGTCATACACTTTGATAAGGTATCTGGTTTATTAACTTAATTCATAGAACTTTTACATAAAATAGTTTGAATATAAGCCTTCTTTTACAGATATGTGAATGTTTTCTTCTTTCAGTGTATACTTTGACTTTTCATTATTTTAGTGTTGCCCTTTGATTATAACTCTCTTATTTACTTGAAGGCAGTCCAGTAGATCCTAATTTCTGGGTATGTTTGAAGAGTTATGTATTATGAATGTATCTATGAATACATTATTTTATGATATTTTTCTAGTAGCGTTATGAATTTAACTTGGACATCTTTGTTGTTGTTGGGTGTCATAGAGTTGGTTCAGAGCCATAGAAACTCTATGTACAACAGAACAAAACACTGCTTAGTCCTGTGTCAATCTTACCGTTGTTCTATTTGAACCCATTGTTAATGTAGCAATGCATCGCATTGAAGGTATGCCTCTTTTTCAATGACTCTGTTCCTTACCAAGAATTATGATCTTTTCCAATAAGAGTATTTTCTTGGAGCACTGGTGGCACAGTGTGTGTGGGGCTGCAAACAGACAGTTTGAAACCATCAGCAGCTTTGTCTAAGAAGCTCACAGTGTGGTTCCCGCCCCACAAATAGAGCAGCTGTGCTTTTATGAACAATCAGACAGACAGAACAGCGAGCCACAGGGGCATCCCATCCCAGCAGTAGTGGTATCCAGGCATACTCTAGATCTTTTGGTATCAAGGAAAGAGGCAATAATTCATGGAGACTATTAGTCCTGCAGTCTAGGGTCTTTCCTGATTTCGGGGTTTCCTTATTTCTCCTTTGTTCAAGATGAATAAAGACCAATAGTTGTATCCTAGCCACTTTCAACTTTTAAGATCCCAGATGCTAGTTACCACACTGAGAGTTAGAACATCACTTGGCTGCATTTTGCCAATCGACTAGATTGTCTCAAGAGACTAAACTCCCAAACCAAAAATAACTAATCCCAGGAAAGGAATGTTGTGTCTAATTAGTATCAGTATCTGTAGTCTCCCTTTAATTTAATTTTTGGTTTTTATTGTTCTTGAAAAATATCTTGCATCTATCCACTCATCCCTTCTTTCTATGTACAACTTACTTACATCAATTTATATCTCTCATGATATGCAATCTTCACCAATATCAACTGCAACTTCCCTCCTATTTCTATTCACAAAGTACTATTAAATAATAGAGAATACTTCTTCCACTCTCCTTCCTATGCCTGGTCCACTAATGAATGTTAACTTCCATATAGTTACCTATTCACGTCATTTCATAAATGTGGGGGTTATACAATATTTGCTTTGGAAGCTTGCTCATCATAATATTCTCCAGAGTTATCCAAATTTAATATGTTTGAGGGACTCATTTTTCTTTATTGCTAGGAGTATTCCAATCTATGTATGTACTGCATTTTATTTATGCATTCATCTATTCAAAGGGAACTAATAAGCATGCACATTTCAGTTTGTGCCACTACTATTAGATCCCTATGGTACATGTATGTGTGTGTATGTGTAAATATCTATAATTTTGCCTTTATCTTTCTGACACTGTACTTGAGCAGATGTTTTAGCCCTTTATTAATCATAACTTAACCGGGCATCTAAGCTTTAAGTCCTGGCCTGCTGACAACTCAGCAGTGGAATCCAATCTCCCATGTGAGGCTCTAGGTTACCGTTAGGAGAGCTTTTGGCTGGGCTCCTCCCATCCTTTACATTTGGAACTCTTTGAATCTATCATTCTTCTCAAAGCTTAGATATGCATTTATAATTATTTAAAAATGTATATTGCATAGTATATATTAATGTGTTTTAGTCCATTATGTTAATGTATGTAGTATATCATATATTTCAGATATATTGCTGTTGTTAGGTACTGTAGAGTTGGTTCTGACTCCTGGTGCCCCTACAGTTAATATTGGTAGTTTGCCTTTAGAATTAAAATAAAGTATGACAGACATCCCCCAGATATAGTTTGGTTATTACTATTTTGTTTATAATTCAAAATTATAACAACATAATACAAAATGATACTCGAATGA
>NW_022111316.1:6080740-6090229 GCF_000313985.2 Echinops telfairi | reverse complement strand
ACACCCGGAGAGCAAACTACACCGAATTCTGTTGACTACCTCACCGCATTCTGGGTTTTTTGTTTGTTTGTTTGTTTTTAAAATAATCATTTTATTCGGGGCTCATACAACTCATCACCATCTGTACATACATCATCTGTGTCCAGCACTTTAGTACATATGTTGATATCATCATTCTTACGACACCCGCTTTCCACGTAAGCCCCTGGTGTCAGCTCATTTTTTTACCCTCCCTCCCCACTCCTCCCTCCCCCTGAGTCCCTGATAATTTATAATTTATTATTATTTTATCATATCTTACCTCTTCCAATGGTCTCCCTCACCCACTTCTCGGCTGTCCATCCCCCAGGGAGGAGGCCACATGCAGACCTTGCATTCTGCTTTTATCTTAAGTAGAATACTAAGTCACCTATTTTGTGGAAGCTAAATCATTTCTTACAAAATGAAACTGCCCCTGACCATTATGACTAGATTCTCTAAAGTTGCAAATAATTATACATGACTTCATGTCATGATACCATTAAAAATAAATAAATAGATCAGTCCAAAATTAGCATTTCATCATTGAATAAAATAAAGGAAACACTATGAGGTATTCACAACGCCATCACTTCAAGAAAGGCATTAAAGTATGAACAAGTATTTTTTGATTAACCCCAAGAATCATTCATAGGATATGTAAGTTAAAACAAAAACACATAAACAATAGGTGCACTGAAGTTTATTTAGAAGGCAATTTCCTTCTGAACAGTTCTTTGGCTAACGCCTCTTTCACATCCTTGTTCCTTAGACTGTAGATCATGGGGTTCAACATGGGGATCACCGTGGTATAAAACACCGCCACCATTTTCCCCTGTTCCACAGATTCCTCAGAGGGGGGTCTGAGATACATGACAAAAAGAGCCGCATAGAATATGGTGACTGCTGTCAGATGGGAACCGCAAGTTGAGAAAGCTTTACGCCTCCCTTCTGTAGATCGAATCCTCAAAGTGGCTGGAAATATGTAGATGTAAGAAATAAGGATGATAAGGAGAGAATAGCTGAAGTTGAAACCAGCCACCACAAACATGGATAGCTCTTTGTTGTAGGTGTCCGAACAAGCCAGCTTAATCAGTGGAGGGTCAGCACAGTAGAAGTGATTAATCTCATTGGGGCCACAGAAGGCTAGCTTGTAGGTCCACATGGTCTCCATCAGGCCAGTGAGAGCCCCGTACACATAGGGAACTGTGATGAGGGATGTGCAGACGCTCTTGGACATTTTGCTGCCATACAGTAGAGGGTTGCAGATGGCCATGTACCTGTCAAAGGCCATCACGGCAAGGACATAAATCTCCACATGGACCAAGGCAATAAAGAAGTAGCACTGCACCAGACACGCAGGGTAGGAAATGGTTTTCCTCTCTGACAGGAAGATCTCCAGCATCTTTGGAGTCACATTGGACGAGAAGCACAGGTCCACGAAGGACAAGTGACTCAGGAAAAAGTACATGGGCGTGTGCAGCCGGGCATTGAGCTGGATGAGTACAATCATGCCCAGGTTCCCTGCCACTGTGACCAGGTAAACTGCCAGGAAGAGCAGGAAGAGGATGATCTGTAATTCCAGGCGATTGGTCAGTCCCAGAAGAATGAACTCACTCACTGAAGTCAGGTTTCTGCGCATCGTTTCCTTGGATAGGAGATTGAACTTTTATATTTACATTGGGTTATGGTAGAAATAAAGAAATTAAATTTACAGTAATGACTTTGTACCAAATGCTTTCCCTCTTTCCTCAGTATATTTTTCTCACCTTATTTCTTGTCTTCTTCAATCTTGGCAAATCCAGTCACCCTAGGCTTTGGAAATGCTCTCCTAGCTCTGTCTCTCATGTTGTCTTTCCTCCTCTCCCTCTTCATCCCCTTGCATTTTGTTCTCATGTTTTTCTTGTTAATCCACTCTTCCCCTTCTTTTAGGTAACCAAACCAAAATTATTACCATTTAAGTAAGGTGATTCCAAACCCTGACCCAAAGTGACCCTTCAGGACTAAAGAATCGTCTTATCCATAATTTTATGAAAGCCGGGGAAATGTTGACAGAAAGAAAAGAACAACAAAAACTAATATTTCCCCAATTACCTTTTTTAGTTTTTGTTTGTTAATCTTTTTCCTCCAACCAAATTTGTACTAAGGAGCTCTGGTAGCCTGTTAGGTAACTGTTAGGTTGCTAACCAGCAGCTCAATAGTTAACTCATCAGTAACTCCAAAGAAGAGAAAGGAGGGTATAAAGATGTAATTTGTAGGAAACTAGCTAAGAACACTATGAGTCAGAGAGCCTTGCATATGGTTTGGGGTTTAAACCACTACTCAAGAATTTGAAGTAATCTAAACTGGACCATTTTGATACATTCTTACCCCCTCTACAGTTTATTGGAATTGGATATTGTCGAATATGTCTTTTTTGTCAAGATGTGTCTTTTTTTTTTCCTTCTGGTACAATGTATACATATTTACATATAGGTGGTTACTCAGTAAAGTCTTTATCAATTAACACATCTTAGCATTCTATTAAAGTTAATTTCCCTTCTCAGAGAATGGGGAAGTAAAGGAAATGTTCAGCCCTCAGAAATACACTACTGTTTTTCAGAAGAGGGATGAGATCCTAGGGAAAGAGAGAAGTAAGCAGTAGGCAGATAGCTGGCCTTCTCACCTTAATCCCATACCCCATTGCCCTCTCCTATCCCCAGTTAGCTTACGTGAGTATTCAAGGGGCATAAAATATCTTACATTCAACTGTCTTCAAGGGGATGCTTAAATAGGAGCTGATCCTGCAAAAGAACACTAACCCCATGGAGTTCCATAATCCAACCCCCAGACTTTCCGAACTTCTCTCTCTTTTCTTAGGTCTTCTAGTTACCCATAGATTAGGGAAATAACATCATGCTTCCATTCAGCTTTCATTTCAATAGAGTCAAATTAGACCCATAGCAAGCCTATAAGGCAGAGTAGACTGCCCCCTTGTGTTTCTGAGACTGTAATCCACTCACCTTGTGGATAGCAACCCAATGCTTAACTCACAGTTCCATTTTGTCAGTGATAGTTAGAGGTGACTGATGTTGCTGGCAACAAGAGAAAAAAAATTACTGGCCTTAGTAATAATAACAAAAATGTATATGTTTATTCTTCTATAGGAGAATCTGTATTAACGACGCTTTATGGAAGATGATTTTTTGTATATAAATGACTTTTAATGTGTTTCATTTGTGATTTAGACAACATTGCTTTTAATTTAGTTTCATCTGTACTTAATCATAGTCCTGATGTTGTGCTCAACATTTTTATATGTCAATCTCCCCTCATTGTTTAGGTTTGATAGAGCAATTCAGTGAATTATTTAATATGGCTCTAATAGCCATAGCGTTTTTACTTCCACTAAACAACTTTCACTTTCCTGATGGGTCTGGGTAAAAAGGTTGGGGAAGACACTCACTGGAGTTAAGATTCAGTTGTGAATGGTGGTTAACTGGGTGACTGTGATTGTTATCTTGCTGGGTATGAAATGAGTCATCCTAGAAGCAGGAATAGGGGATCTCACTACCAGCAAGAAAGAAGAATCAAGAATGGAGCACATCCTTTGGAACCCAAGATCCCTGAGCTTTGAACTTTGAACTTCCTTGATCCAGGAGATAGCTTTGGTACCAGGGATGGATGGAGGAGCAGCAACAACAGAATCAGGACAACACACGACAGAATGATGGACTTCCCAGTTCACAGAACCAGTAAGGTTGGGTGCTGTATGGCAAGAGGAAGGCTTCTGAAGTGGGGTGCTTCAAAGCACTTAATTAGCGGAGATGAGTTTTGCTGTCCAATGGAGATGGAGCCAAATTCCTTTGGGTTGAGGCTGACAGCAGAGGCCAAGCCAAAAGACAGATGAAGAAACTGCTCTTACTGTAAAAGTGTACCTTGAACATTTCTCAAATGGCTTGTAACCTGTTAATTTCCTACATAAACTTCTTAATAGTGAGCACCATCAGTGAGTTCTGTGTGGCTAGTGCAGCGTATTAAGGAACCCAGCAGAGAAGAAGACTGTAGGGTTAATAGCCTGCATTGGGAGGAATAGTTGGCTTCGGGATAAGGCAAAAATTGACAGAGAATGGAGGAGAGAGGCATGTCTGACCTCAGCCTCATTTCTAGATATAGGCTACAGGAGCCTGAGGAGGTCAGCAATGGCTTCCAGGCTGCTTTCACAGTTAGTTTGCTTGCTTCTTTACTGTAATTTTTGAGACAAAATTTATGTATAATAAAATCAATTGTATCTTATATGCACAAGACTAGGTTTTGGCTGAAGGATCTACCCAATCACCTACCAAAGGTCATACCAGAGTGTAAGACTCTCCACCACCATCAAGTTGATTCTGATTCATAGCAGTACGATACGATGGAGTAAAACTCCCCATAGGGTGTCTGAGCCCGTGATCTATACAGAAGCCACATCTTGCTATCACAGAGTGACTGGTGAGTTTGAACTTCTGTCCTTTACGTTAGCAGCCCAGCACTTAATCACTGCACCACCAGGACTCCTTCATAATAGACCAAACAAAACAGATTGATTTCTGAAAGGTTGTTCTCCTTATATCAATTCTTTAATCTGAGTGTCATTTTTATCATTCATTTATTTAATTAATAGCCTTATATATATATTGGGTCATTATGCCAAGAGCTGATCTACATACTTGATAAGAATTAGCTTGTTTGACCTGATGTGTTTTCTTTGCAAGTGACCCTAATGTATTCTGCCACTAATGGATCTGGATAATAACGTGTTTCACCCAGGTTTGTTACACAAGAAAATAACTTTATGGAGAGTGTACTCATCAAAACATGTATTATAACATCAACCTGTTGAGTTTATATTGTAGCTTCAGCACTTCTTATATGAGTTAGCCTGAGCCATATTTCTTAATAGATTTTGGTCTCATGATTTTTCTACTGCAAATGTGAAAAAATAAAATCACTGATTCACATAGTGCTAGTAAAAATTATATAAAGTTAAAATGTACTGTATATATCACCATTTCTAATATATGTCAAACTCTCAACTTGTATGATATAATATTGTATCATTTCATATCATATTATTTCCATTAAGTAATGGATCCCAGAGTACACAATACCATATAATTTGATCCACACATCGTCTATCCTCATTACTCAATTACTTTTATAAGTAACATTACCTAAGGTACTAAATGTCTATACTTTCAGTGTAATTGTCATTCCTTCTAGCTGGTGACTTATTTATCACTAGAATACACAAAATTCCCACAACATGTAAGAAAACACAAGTAAATGGAGCTTTATGGCTGTGAGTACCCACAGAATAATATATTTTTTAAAAACCTACCTATAACAGAAGAGAGTTGCACTTGCAATGGCTCTCCATGGCTCCTAGATTAAATAACATGGCCAAAACTGTATTTTGTATATTGATATTGACTCCATTTCCCTAAGGAACTTCACAAACAGTAGAAGAGGGAATAATTATTTTTGCTAGATTTTTTTTCTTTCACCAAATGATTTCTCTGGAGAAATAGAAATTAGCACAACACAAATTTAACATGGAAGTCAACAATTGGCTGGTTGGCTTTTTTCTGTCCAGTGTCAGAATTTTTCTTTGTACCCTAAGAAGTCAATAAGGCAGCCTTGATGTCTCTGAAAGATTTCTATTTGAATTATATTTACCATGCATAAAAGAATCCTGGTGGTGTACTGTGTTACATTCATGTTGTTAACTGAAAAGTTACCAGTTCAAAACCACTAGCCTTTCTGAGAGGGAAAGACAAGGTTTTTACTCTCATAAAGAGTTACAGTCTGAGAAGCTCGATGCAGCAGTTCCACTCTGTCCAATCTGGTCACTGTGGGTTGGAATCAACTCAAAGGAAGTTGGTGATAGCCATGTGAAGTCAACCCCAAATGACTGCCATTCAGTTGATTCAGATTCACAGTGACTCTACACAGGGTTTCTGAGATTGTAATTATTTACATCAACAGACAACCTTATTCTTCTATTGAGGAACAACTGGTGGTTGTGACCTGGGAGTTAGTCCAATGCCTAATGGCCACAGTTACACCAGGGCTCTTTAGTAACCAGGCTCTCGCTAGCATTGACTCAATTACAACTAATAGCAACTCTGTAGGACAGGGTAGATCTGCCCCTGTGCATTTCAGAGACTTACTCTTTAGGGGAGAAGAAAGTCTCATCTTTCTCTCTGGGATTGACTGGGGAATTTGAACTGCAGACCATTTGATTAGAATCTAATGTGTAACCCACCAAGGCTCTTTTAACCATTCTAGTTACTGAAAAGTAATATATATATTCTTCAACACAACAGTCAAAACTTTGTCTCAAATATCATTAACAGTCTTTTTTCACTCTGTGACCTGCAAGATGAACAGTGTTTTGATATTAGAATGAAACTTTGCTTGTTTGAAAACTAATATTATGTTTATTAATGTTATCATGAAGTATAAAATGTTTCTTTTAAAATACACAAGTCATATGTGTAAAATGTTGTGATTAAAGCACTCCATTGCCAGCCAAAAGGCCAATGGTTTGTTCATATTATCCATGGTCTCCTTGAGAGAAGGAATCCTCTCTCTAGGCCTGGAGCATAAGGTCCATAGTTTCAGGGAACACTAACATTAATTGGTACAACAGTGAGAAGTAACTAGAGTCCCAACAACTTGTGAGATTCTACCTAAAATACAAGCGTTGTTCTCTTGCTGCTCTGAGCAAAAGAGAGTGAGGAAAATGAGGAAGACCCATGGAAACAATTAGTCCAATGGACTAAAAAAAATACATAAACATCTGTCCCCATGACCCGAAGGGCAGAAGATCTAAATGGTGCCTCATTGCCATTAGTTACTGTTCTGAAAAAGATAACATTAGAAGGTCCTGACAAGAATTGTAGAAAAACATGGGCCCCAAATTAAAATAATTTTAAAAGACCAGGCTGTCTGACTGGATAGAGACAGGTGGAAATCCCAGTGTTGTAGCCCTTGCCACCTGGAAGCCTGAAATTGAACTCAACTTTCGGGCAAAGGACCGAAAATCTCTAAGGTCAGCAGTTGTACCTGGGAGGTATTCACTTAGTAGAACACCCAAGTGTCTGAGATGGAAATGGCACCATTTGCTGAAGGACATTGTTTCCAAAGCAGGGAGAAATGCAAAAGGACTAATGGAGATGAGCATCACCGGGAGGAAGTGGGATGTATACTGTTATTGGGGGTTACAATCAATGGCAGGCAACAACATAGGTATGACTTGTTGAATGGGAAACAGATGTACCCTGTAAACTTTGGCCAAATCACAACAAAACATTTTCAAAAAGAAATATGTGGCAGTCTGTTCCTTTGAAGACTACAACCCTGGAAAACTGATGGGCAATTTTACCCTGTCCCATGTGGTGCTGTTGTTAGGTGTCAGCAAGTCGGTTCCAACTCAAAGCAACCCTATATACCGAAGAAGAAAATGCTGCCTGGTCTAGTGCCAACCACACCATTCAAGCCCATGGTGTTAACCAGTGCATCAGTCCATCTTTTCTGGGTTCTCTTCTTCTTTGCTGCCCTTTCACTTTAGCAGAATGCTGTCTTCCTCCAGGGTTTGGTCTCGGGGTAAAACCTGTCCAAAACACACGTGACAGAGTTTCACCATCCTCACTTCTATGAAACATTCTGGCTTTACTTTTTCCAAGACAGATTGGTTTGTTCTTCTGGCAATCCATGGTCCTTTCAATGTTCTCCAGCACCATAATTCATATGCATCAATTTTTCTTCAGTTTTCCTTATTCAATGTCCAAATTTTACATACATATGTGGGGGGTTGAAGAAACCATGTCTTGGGTCAAAAGCACCTTAGTCTTCGGAGTGACATCGTTACCCTTCAACACTTTAAACAAGTTCTGCGTAACAGAATTTACAAAGTGCAATATGTTATTTGACTTTTTAATTGCTTCCATGAGCATTAATCTCAGATTGGAGCAAGATAAAATCCTTGACAACTCCAATCTTCTCACCTCTAATTATGATATTGTCTATTGGCCCAGTTGTGAGGATTATTGGCACAGATAAGGGAATATTTCCAGTGCTTTAACAGATTGTTGAAATATTTTAATTCATATTCCACCAATTTCTTAAGCCTTGATTTTAACTATGCCTTCATGGCAGACTGGATTTTTTCCTTCAGTCCCCTACATTCTTGAACCTATGGTACCTCTAGAAATTTTTATTGAAAAAAATATTTGGTACTTTTTGGCACAGTGACTCTATTTCTTTAATTATCTTTTGGTGCTTCCCATTCCTTTCATAGTTTTCCAGAGAATCTTTCAGTATAGCAAGCTAGGCTTCAATTTTTCTTCTTTTCTTTCAGCTTGAGATATGCTAGGTGTTCTTTTATCTTTGGCTTTTGAACATCAGATCTTTGCACATTTTGTCACAATATTTTATCTTCTTCAAGCACCCCTTGGAAAATTACGTTCAGCTCTTTGAAATCATCATTTATTTTCTGTGGTTTTAGCTACTCTACATTCAAGAGAAGATTCAGAGTCTCTTCTGACATCTACCTTGTTAATTTATTTCTTATATTTTAAATAAACTTTAATTTCAATTGAATTATATTCTTGATATTATCTACAGTTGTTCGGATGTTATGTGATTAGGATTCAATGTGCCAAATCTATTCTTGCAATGTTCTCAAAATTCAGGTAGGACATATTGAAGGTCATATTTTGACTCAGGCATACTTGCTTTAATTTTCTTCCAACTTTAATCTGAATTAACTATGAGCAATTGATAACCTTTTCCACAGTCAACTGCGGAGGTATATATATATATATATATATATATATATATTCTGTGTTACTGAATTAATATTCTCTACTTTATCTCCATGGTTTCTAATATCCATTGCAATGCCCATAAGAACTCATAGACAAAACTTAGGATTATAATATTTATTGAGGTTAACAAGTTGTAATACCAGTAAGAAATGTTCAGTGTGGGAGTTGTTTGTCAGGACATGTTACAAAATTCTGTTGAGTCTGCTAATAAATGCCCAAAGGGCATATCACTCTGCTATAAGCCTCAAGCCAAAGGCATTCAGCTTCAGCTCTGTAGGTCAATAAACACAGTTTCCAGAATTAAGTGTCCATGGGTACCCCACTCCACAAGCCAGCCCCTGCACAAAAGCACTTGTCTTTACTTGCTCTGTTTGTGGGGAAGTTCATCACTCTGCTCCGCGTTCTGGCTCCTGGTTCTGCTGCTGCTCCTCTGATGGCATACCTATCTTTTGGATCCAGGAGGCTCACTACACAGAGATCTCAGGTCCAGAGGGCACATACCACTCCTGGCTTTTGCTGGTAATGAGATCCCTCCTTCTACTTCTCAGAGGGCTCATGTTATACACAGCAGGATGCTACTCCAGGGAATCCTGCTCACAATCACTCACAGACAAATCCT
>NW_022111316.1:6078579-6080640 GCF_000313985.2 Echinops telfairi | reverse complement strand
GGGATGCCTTCCTTGTCTTGAATCTTTGCTTTGACATTCTCAATGGTATCACTGGGCTCGACCTCAAGGGTGATGGTCTTGCTGGTCAGGGTCTTGACAAAGATCTGCATTCCCCCCTCTGAGACGAAGGATCAGGTGCAGGGTCGATTCTTTCTGGATGTTGTAACTGTCACTATTTGGGGGAATAACAAACAAAATCTTTTCCTGTGGATCTGCATACATTGTTGATTCAACTTTTTATAAAACAATTTTACCACCATCTTCCACTCTCTGACTTCCTACTGCTTTCAATAAGGATGGTGCTGAACTGTTCTGGAGGGGAGCAAACATTCTGGGACAGAAGGAAAACAAGAAAGCATGTTTTCTGTTTGTTTCTTTGCTTGCTTCAATGTTTCACTGTTTGAAGAACATTATTAGCAGGAGGAAAAAATGCTTATTCCCATTGCTCATTTTTGACAACGATGCCAAAATCTACATTTCTTTGGTACTGTTAACATTTAGTGTGCTCCCAATTTTTAGCGATTATAAAAATGAAAAAAATCAACAAAGTCCTTGTGCATATGTCTTTATGAATCTATGCATTCGTGCTAATTGGAATTGCTTATTTACATGGTATGCTTATGCTCAGCTTAAGAAATACACCCACACTGGTTCTATCAATTTAGGAGACCTGAGGACCCAGGGGTCAAAATTCTCGTAGGTCCAACTGAATGAAGAACAGCCCCCAGCCACTTACAAATGTCTTTTTCCCTTGCTGCCCTCAACTCCCATCTTCCTGCCCACCAGAGAATCCCTATTCCAGTAAAATGGCTGCATTCCTTGGCTCATTCAAACTTCCCGTTCAGGAGAATGCACAGTACTTCTAAAGACTTTATGATTAATTATTGCCAGAAGGCTAAAAAACACGGGGGGTTCTTGTCCACCTCTCTTTTAGCTCCATTCCCACTTCTCTCTCTTCTATATCCTGCCTGCTTTCCACCTTAACAGTGTCTTCACTCTTCCTGCCCCCACCTAACTCCTTACAGGCTCCCTGGTGGTACTGATTCACTTTTTTCTCTCTCTTTTCTGCTTCTTCTGAGTTCTGTTTCCTCTGTGCCCCCTAGGCTAGCTCCCTCCCTCCTTTCACCTGGCTAGCCCTCTGACTTCAGGCTTAGCAGCGGCTTCAACCTCACTCCACAGGAGTACCCTAAAATTCCTTGCACCCACTTCCTTTGAAATTCTTCTAGTTTGAATATAGCCCTGTAGGTCCAGTTCCCCCAAATGAAGTCTGTGAACAGATACTTTCACACAGTCTGGTCTCTAAAATGTCAGACATAATGGTGGCCCATTCGGAGACAGGGTCTTGCGATAAATGGGGAGAGTGCCTTAAAGACACCTCTACACCTGTGGTTAGAGATCTTCTAACTCTGTATCAGCAAAAGCCTGGGCCAGTGGATTATTTTTTGGCTCTCAACTTTGGCTTTTCTGTTTGTTTTTATTTGGTGCATCGGAAAGGTGCTCTAGGTCAGATGACTCGCTCCACCTGTGGGCTCGTGGAGCAATCTGCAGGGGACGCTTGTCTGTTTTGCCAACCATCGTGGGATTCAGGGCTAACCGATTTAAAGGAGACATTCTTTGAAGTCCGTTTTCCTTCTTGGAAGCTTAAAATATTCACTCAGACTCTTCTATCATAGGATGTACCCATTCTAAACCACCCCCCAAAAGTAAACGCCAGGAATGCCTAATTACAAATCAAAACTGGCTGGGTCTTCAATAAGTCACAGAAAATGAATGATTGATAGCTTTACAAAATAAAATGCGGCCTAGGTATAAATTGCACAATAATTCAAAATGGCCACTAGGTGGTGGTCTCGATTTTAAAATTCTCTGAGACCCAGGGAGGAGATGAGCCAGCCTGGGTGTGATGCAGCAAAGATGAAACACACAAGTTTCCTTATTTCCTAAATGCTTCCTCCCTGCCCCCTCCCGCCTGTCGTGATCCCAATTCTATCTTAAAAATCTAGCTAGACCAGAGGATGTACACTGGTAGAGATAGGAACTGGAAACACAGGGAATCCAGGG
>NW_022111316.1:6076863-6078479 GCF_000313985.2 Echinops telfairi | reverse complement strand
TTCTCTGAGACCTTGATAGTATATCTGTAATTTAAACGGTAGGGTTTTGGACGCACCATATTTGCAGGCCTTCTATATTCTTGGTTCTCAGCCCTACCTCTATCAAGATTTTCCTACTCCTCAATTCCTGCTAGCCCAGGAGAAAGTTCCCCTTGTAGATAATACAAATTCCTTTGATCCTTCAGCCCAGGCTAAGCTGCCAGCCACTACCCTGCCGGTAGTCTACCCAAACCCCTCCTGTGCCATTTTCCGCCCCTCCTCCTTATAAACTCCTTCCGCTTTGTCCCCCACTTCTCCCACTTTTCCTTCATCACCCACCCTCCTCCCACCTTGGCCATCTCTGTGATATCCCATACCCCACTCCCCACCCTACCACTGCGTCTGTCTCTGCCCCTTACCCATTCATGTTCTGAAGTCCCAGCTCAAAAACTCCTTCTATTTACCCATTACTTGCTCTTGCAGACTTTGCTCCTGTGCTTCATCTCCGGGAGGTGGCAGGGCAGATGGTTGAGTTAAATAAAGTACATAGTCCTTTCTCTCTATCTGATTTATCTGCTCTAGGGAAACATTGGGGATCCTTCCTTCTGATACTGATGTCTATATTAAAGAATTTAAGTATCTTACTCACTCAGTCTTACGATCTTACCTGGCATGACATTTATATTATTCTCTCCGCTACTCCATCCCCTGAATACAGGGAGAGAGTCTGGACGGAGGCACAGCAGAGAGCCAATGACATTCAAACCTAACCCAAGATAAACCAGTGGGCTCCGATGCAGTCCCCGGACAGGACCCTGAGTGGAAAGATCAGATCGGTCATGGGGACCACACCCTCCAAGATAACATGGCTATTATAACCCTCATCTCATTGAAAATTTATAGATAACCGCCAATAAAGCAGTCAATTATGATAAAATTAGAATGAATAAGAAAAATCAGTTAAGGTTGCATGATCCATGGCCCATATTCAAAGTTATATCCTAAACTCAATTATTTTAGCCACAAATAGATATGGGATAGACACTAAGATATGAGGGTTCTCATAGCTGTAGGATTGCCAGGTTTCTGGAATGAGTAATACCTTGGTTCTTTGCTTCACACACTGAAAGACTATGCTGAAGCACAACTATCCTGAGATAGCTAATCCCTGTACACAATAATAAATAAATAAATAAATAAATAAATAAATAAATAAATAAATAAGATTATGACCCAAAAAAAACCCTACTGAACAATTCTACTTCATACACATTGGTTGCTGTAAGTCAGAACCAACTTGTTGACAATGGGTTTGGCTATGATTTATTAAATCAGCAAATATTTTGGAGGGAAGCTTCTATGTGGTAGGTTTTGTGATAAATGCTATTTAAAGAGTGAGCAGTAAACTTCATCTTCCCAGAACTGAAAGTCTGGTGGACAATCTGGCCAATGAGGGCAGAACTAAAAGTAACTTCAAAAGCCCATAAGAGTAGCAGTACAAAATATTTGTAATGGTGGCTAACCAAATAAGTAGGTGGATAGAGGGCTAAAGACACATCTCAAACAGACAGACAAACAAACAACCAAAAAACATCTATCTGGTAAATATATTTTTGTATTCAGCATTCTTTTTTTTT
>NW_022111316.1:6044923-6069711 GCF_000313985.2 Echinops telfairi | reverse complement strand
GAAAATAGAATTGGTTTCTGTATTGCATAATTTACAATTCCAGGAAGAATGAGACCCAAGTATAAAAAACCAAAATTTACATCTATATGACAGAAATGATACCTTCATACAAGAGATACAAATGTCAATCATTAATTGTCAATAAATGTGAACTATGTTCAAATGCAAAACTTAAGCATTGCTAAACAGATCATATACAAGAATTGAGAAGAAGCTTCAAAATCTTTGTAGGAAAATTACATTATCTCCTAATTGCATTATCTCTTAATCCACAAACTTTTTGGAGATCTCCAACATAAGACAGAAATGGTTTGAAATGTTTATATGAAATATAATTAATTAATACCTTGTACAAAATATATATGAAAGTATTACAAAAGGATAAAAAGAAAACTTAAAATAACCCAAAGGAAAAGAAGACAAAGAATGTAAGACTACAACTGAAATAAAATAAATATTGAATTCTCATAAATCCATTTTAAAAATAACTGACAAGACAAAATATACTTTCTCGCATTTTAGGAGGTCAGAAGTCGAAATCTGGGAAGTCGGCTCTAGAGAACAGTTTTCCTCTCTGTTGGTTTGGGATAGTCCTTACATCATTTGAGCTTTCTACTTCTCCATAATCTCTTGTGGTTTATGTCATATCTCTGTTCCCTTCTCTCTGCTTGCTTATTTAGTTTCTTTTTTTATATCCCCAAAGAAACTGACTAAATTTACTCAATTTAACATAGCTAATACCATCCGTCACCAATGCGATTATAACCAGAGGTCAAGAGGATAGGATTTACTTACACATATTAGGGTGGGAAGGAATAAAATTGAGTTAATAACATCCATTAAGAACAGAATGAATAATATGTGCACCTTGCATATTTATAAATTGACATTGGAACTAGCAGTGGTTATTTCTACTACATGCATCAGCATTGCCAAATCAGTGCTTAATGTGGAGTAGAATACATTTCAGAAGAAAACAAGGATTCTATTTAGGTCAACTTGCAAGTCATGAAAAAATATGCTACAGTTATATACCAAGTAAATGATGCAAACTTTCACACGGAAACAAGCAAACCAAAGAACGCATCACCATTGCGTCAATTTCCACTCGTAGTGCTACTAGAGGAAAGGGCCGACCTGCCCAGCTGAGTGGTGTAGACATTTTTTGAAATATGTATGGGCGTAGAAAGCCCCATCGTGTTCCCACTGGACAGCTAATGGTTGAAACTGCTGACTTTATGATTATCAGCCCATCATCACACACCCTCTACACCAACAAAGCTCTTTCAAAGATTCAATGGGTAAGAAATAAATGCATAATAGAGAGTCTACTTCAAGAAGTGGAAAGATGAATAAAATTCAGCAAGGATAATTCAACAATTACTATCATACCATCAATTTCTAAAATAAATATATAAAAATGTAGTATGATGTGAATATTTCATAATGATTATTTGTCTTTATTATATTTTTGAGTCTTGTTTTATGTTGAAACAAGTTCAGAATAAACATTAACAGAAACTAACCAGTGAAACATAGAAATGTATTATTAGAAAAATAACTGCTTGATCACAAATGGAAAAGAACTTAATTTCTAAGTGCAGAGGCAGTAAATCATTTAATATGGCTGTTTTAGCCAGTCTCTAATTCACACCAAATGATTCTTGTGTGCTTAGGTCTGGTAAGAAGGTTGGGGAAGATAACCAGTAGAATTCACCTGAGAGCAATTTCTAATAGGATTCCATGAAGTGCCGTCCCGGTGGTATAAAATGAGCCCTCTGAGAAGCAGAAAGGGGATTTTACTACTAGCAAGAGCCAGGAGTGGAGAGTGTCCTCCAGACCCAAGATTCCTGCGCAGTGAGCATCTTGGACATAGATGACAGCAATATCGTCAGAGAACCACAGAAGACCCAGGGGCCAGAGCATGGAACAGAGTGATAGACTTCCCAACTCACAGAGCAAGTTGAATGCTTTTGTGTAGGAGGCTGACTTGCAGCGTGGGATGCCTCCGGACACTTAATTCAGAGAGCTGGGTTTGCTGACACTTGAAACTTGAGATTAATGCCTCTGGTTGAGGCTTACACCACAGTGGTCTGCTCCTTTGGGCATTTATTAACAGACTTGCAATGTTGTGATATGTCATGGTAAAGAACCGCCCCCTGGGGATTTCTCACTGGCATTACCACTTGTTAATATCCTTAATAAACCCTTTCATCATGAATGTTGTTGTCTGTGTCTGTGTAGCCATTGCAATGGCCATTAGAACCCAAAGAAGTAAAATAAGAGACCATTAAGACACTACACTAAGAGCAAAGAAATAAATGTTAATATTAAATTTAAATAATTGAATAATATATCAAAACATTTTTTAAATTAAAAACTGTAGTAAAATATCATTTACTGCCACCAAGTCAATTCTAACTCTTCAGAATCCTGGTAACAACATGAGTTATAATATGAGAGGTTAACTGACACTCCCAGGGAGAAAGATGAGGCTTTCTACTTCCATAAAGATTTCTGGTTTTGAAAACCCACAGGGCCAGTTCTATTGGCCTTTAGGGTGATAGTAAAATAAAGAGAAGTTATCAAACATTTTATACCATGCATATAGAAGAACATATTTATTGATGTCTTTGAGAAAGAGTCTTAAAAAAATGAATTAGAAAAAACAACAGATAAAGACTTTAAAGTTTTTCAAGGCAAAGGAATTTAAAAGAAAATCACTTACACAAAAACAATCCCTAATGAAAGAGGGGTAAGAAAGATCACATACTGCACAGCTGCATATTGGTTTTAACATAAAATAAACCTCAAGGAAATTTGACATTCCTATGAGAATCCTGACTGAGAAAAATGCTAGTGGATCAGTAATACTATTTGAAAAATATTTCTTAGAGTCAGTCTTCGAAGAAACCACAAGATCACTGCTGTGTGACTTGTATAAAGGAGAGGGAAAATAAGTTCTTAAAAAGAGTTTGGACATCATTAAGCACTGAAAAACTGTATTGCTGCTGCATACAGTTAACAACAGTTGTGGTAAAGTGCTTTCAGGCTCACGGCGACCCAATGTGTGTCAGAGAAGAATGTGCACTGTAGGGTTTTCAATGGCTGACTTTTCCGAAGTCAATTGTCAAGGCTTTCTTTGAAGGAGCCCCTGAATATACTTGAGCCACAGACATATTGGCTAATTGGCCAGCGTGAAACTTAGCACTGCCTTGGGCTCCATGTCATTGACATAACGTGGTTTTCTCACTTTCATATTTGGTATGAGGATTTGTACTATGGGTACAATCATCAGGGTTTATTGAATTTATAGAGCAAAATCAATAAATTCTGGTCTCAGAATTTCCAAGAAGTAGTTTATGTTGTTTTTGCTGCTGCTGCTGGTGTGTGTGTGTGTGTGTGTGTGTGTGTGTGTGTGTGTGTTCACTGCATGAGCTGGCACTATAAAGTCCAGTAAATAGTTTGACATATTCTTCCAAGTTCCTTATATGAAGAAAGAAAACAAAAGAACACAAAACCAAAAACACCCAGTGACAGAAAGTAATTTGAAAAGTAAAAAGGTTGATTCATTGAACAAGTAATAAAGCTACAACATGCCCTCATGTCCAAAATGCCTACCTTTACTTAGCAAATAATTTCTGTTGGATAATTCTCCTGATTGCTGCTTTGACATCTCTGTTCCTCAGGCTATAGATCAAAGGATTCAACATAGGACTCACAAAGATGTAAAACACAGCAACAATTTTCCCCTGTTCTACAGAGGCCTCAGAAGGGGGCCTCAGATACATGCAGAACAGAGTCCCATAAAAGACCGTGACAGCTGTAAGATGGGACCCACAGGTGGAGAAGGCTTTGCGCCTCCCTTCAGCAGAACGGATTCTCAGGATGGCAGCAAAGATGAAAACATAGGAGATGAGGATAATGGTGAGAGAGCAGGTGAGGTTAGATCCAGCCACCACAAACATGGCCGTCTCTTTGACATAGGTATCTGAGCAGGCGAGGACTAAGAGTGGTGGGTCTGCACAGTAGAAGTGGTTGATCTCATTGGGTCCACAGAAGGTCAGACGCAGCATCAATATGGTCTGTGCCAAGCCATTTGCAAAGCCATAGATGTAAGAAGCAGCGACCAGAGAAGTGCAGACACACTTGGACATTTTGCTGCCATATAACAAGGGTTTGCAGATGGCCATGTAGCGGTCATAAGCCATCACTGTAAGCATATAATAATCTGTGATCACCAGGGCAATGAAAAAGTGGAATTGTATAAAGCAACCAATAAAAGAAATAGTTTTTCTCTTTGATAAGAAATTCACCAGCATCTGTGGAGTGACATTAGTGGCGTAACAGAGATCTACAAAGGAGAGGTGACTGAGGAAAAAGTACATTGGCGTGTGCAATTTTGAGTCACTTCTTATTACAAATATCATGGTCATATTGCCAATCATGGTGATACCGTAAATCACCAGGAATACCACAAAGAGGACAGGCTGCAGCTCAGCTCTGTCTGTCAGTCCCAGGAGAATAAATTCAGTCACCTCCGTGTAGTTTTTCCTTAACATCGTGTTTTCTTGGCTTCTATGAGGGCTAAAGAAAATGAAATTTAAAAATGCTTTTAGATATTTATATATTCATTGCTCCCAAAATTTGGCCTTTTCTCTTCTCTCAAGGTGTAATTATATATGCCATAAAGAAATATCCTCATTCACATGTGATGGATATTTACATTGTATGCATACATTTTATATAAACTTATACATTTATATAAATATAAAGTCCCATCTGTATTACAACACATGTACACAATGGGAGGGTGTCAAAAAGTCCATTGAAAAACCTCAGTATCTCCTAATTCCATTCTCCCCCAAATTTTTGAACCTCTTCCCCTTGTTTAGGCAGTCATATTTTTAGACGGTAGCTTTCACAATTCTTTATTATATTTCTACTTATAATTTTCTTGTATATATTAGTATAAACATTTCCTTCTTTGAAATGATAATATCGTGCATTTATAGGACACTTTTTGATGTAGCATCTAAAATATGTCATTGACAGTCATATGTATCAGGCATAGATGAATTAACTTGGGAATAAATGGAATTGACACCTGGTGTGTGGCCTTATTTGTCAACAACCTCTTTTACTGTTCCTCCAATTCCAAGATAACATTCAAGCTGCTCACTCACTCTTCAATTTATATCCATTTTCTCCTTTTTAATCAACCTCAATTGGCTGTCATATTACCAAAATATCTTATCACTAGAAATTTGATTTTAGGCTCTTATATTTTGTTTATTTTGGTCTAAGGGTGTGAATGTTGGTACTTGAAGGATGAAAGTAAATCTTACTGTTTTACATATAAAGTTCATATATACATAAAATTCAATTAAAATATATACTTCACAAATCACAGCTTAAATACTTAGGGGAGGAACATTAGAAAAAAATAACGTGTAAAATTTTCTCTAAGGGGCCTGGTAATAATGAGAAAAATATAGAGAATTTGTTGCCCTAATTGTGATAATGTTGTTATTATTGTGTCTTAAACTACCTGTTTGCTAAATTAATGAAAACATAATAACATGAACATAAGTTATTTAAAACATGTAAAGATCTGAGAGCTAAATAATGTACACATTACCTACAAAGTTGACACAGTATTTATGATGTCACAAAGTGTATCTGTCAATATTTGGGAAGAATCAAAATGAACATCATGCAAAACTGTCTATTCTCCTTGAAGGATAGATACCCAGGTGTGGCAGGATTGAAGCATCTCTTCTACAATGCCAAGGATGGCATGCTTTTAACATAAGGTACTTCATATCTGAGAACTAGCCATCAAGGATGGGAATGCCGGATCCTCCTTGAGTTCCTATTGGGTTGCTATGAATTGAATGGGACTCCACGGCCCTGAGTGTGGCTGGGTTTCTAGTTCCTGTCAGGCTGTAGACACACTATTCAGCTCTCTGTTCTTTGCTGTTCTTCTTCTTTTGTGTTTTAAATCATTTTATTGGGGGCTCGTACAACTCATATCACTGTTCTTCTCCATAAAGTTTGGCTAATAGTAGCAATTATCTTAATGTGTGGGAGTTAATTCAGGTACCTCTTTTAAAATACACACTTTCTAATTTGCAGCTAATGTGGTTATCGGGTGAAATAAGAGCCAGGTCTAGTCTAGAATAAAAACCAACATTCAATGGAATCTCTTTTGTTGTAGCTCAGACAATAATTTTATCTAACCTATAGCCACAGCTACAATGGTAACACTGCTTTCCCAATGGTAGCTTTTCAGCAAGAGAATTCCCTTTCCATTGTGTAACATTTATTCCACTGACGAATCATAACTAGCAATACCATGAAAAGAGCTGTAGAATAACTACTAGATATTTTGGTAGGGGTATTTGCTAATTCATTAGAAAAAAGAGTTTTATCCCATCATTTTTACTTTTACAGATTAAAAGACATATTTCTAGATTAGAAATTCAAAAAACAATCTAATAATACCTGAGAAAGGAGCATGATTTCCCAGTCAGAGAATAGGTATGAAGATTTTATAGTGGAAGTGTCACATAGGGACCAAATCTCCAAGGTACAATTATTGCTGGCAGAAAATCTTTCTCATGGCAAACAACTATTATTTTTAATTTTTCTGATGATTTTAACCTTAAGGAAGACATAACTTTTGCTCACTCCCCAATATCACTAGGGAATCAAGTCTCCTAAGAATCAAGAAGCATTAGGATTCATTATGTAATTTTTATTTACACTTGAATACCTTGATATTTTTTAACTTGACGAAATACTAAGTTCTTTTGTTTGCAATATGTAGGAAAGAAAGCTGTGTGGTTTAAGAAGAATATTTTTAATCTGAAAGGATCATTGGAAGATCTGTAAATCGTGGGAGAACATGGCCTCCCTATTTATTAATTCTGAGCCTCATACATTACTCTTTTAATGGAAATAAGGCTACAAAGATCTGAGAATGTGTGGATTTATAGATAATATAGGTGTGTGGTGATTGTTTCTTTGTCAGCTCTATCCTCAGTCCAAAAGTTCTGCTTTCATGTGGAGTTGAACCCTTCTGAACTGAACCAATAGGAGTATTTTAGTGTCTAGATTTCAGCTGAGTTTGGCCATTAGAACATCAGAGGTAGTAAGAAGAGAAAAATAGTTATTTCTTTTTCATATTCTCTCTCTGTTTCAACTGCCCTTGCTTAGGGATAGGAATTAGCTTCTGCAATTAGCTTCAAGGAGTTTTGACTCCTGGGGTTGGCTTCCTTATCCTTAATCTGCTTTCTCTTTCTTGGCATTTTAAATTTATCCTTAGGAAAGCATATGACAGAGTCCCGGTGGCATAATTGTCTACATGTTGGATTTCTAACCTTAAGGTCACCGGTTCAAAACTAGCAGCCACTCTGTGGAAGAAAGATAAGGTTTTCTACTCCTATCAAAGAATAGTCTTGGAAACCCACAAGGGCACTTCTACTCTGCCCTGTAGGGTTGCCATGAATCGGGATTGACTCAATGGTAATGTGTTTGAGAAAGAAAGCATCGGAGTGGTATTTTGTTTCATGTCAGGTCCCAAGCCCAGACCAGGGTGACTTACAGTAGTGTAAAGAAAAGTGACTTAGGGAGAGGGAGTGGCATCTGTCCTCCTCCAGTTACACAAGGGGAAAGGAAATTCAAATTCCAAGGCAGATTTCTGTAAGGCTGAGGTTAGACAAAACTCTAGCCCCATCTTCTTACCAATTTTAAGATTAACCATTTCTCTTAGAACACTTTCAACATTTCAATTGGGCTCATCAATTCATTGCAATGGCCACACAGATCTCATATTACTCATGATTATGGGGTTTCTTAAGGAAGTTAATAAGTTACAAATGTTTGGGATGCAAATTTTCAGACCAGGACAGCCTCTTCTCAGTCATGTCCATGGGCAGGCCTCTC
This sequence comes from Echinops telfairi, assembly GCF_000313985.2. Lineage (NCBI taxonomy): Eukaryota > Metazoa > Chordata > Mammalia > Afrosoricida > Tenrecidae > Echinops > Echinops telfairi. The sequence goes on along the minus strand of NW_022111316.1, from coordinate 6,061,761 downwards.
TCTGATCCTTGACCAATAGGCCTCTGCCCTGCTAATGTAATGTTACAAAGCCTTTAGGGCTGCCAATAATGCCCAAAGGAAATGTCACTTAGCTGTCATCCTTGGTCTGAAGGTTCTCAGCTGTAGATCCCTGGGTCAGCAGATCTATCTCCTTAATTAAGTGCCTGGAGATACTGCACACCTCAAGCCCAAAGGCACCCAGCTTTACCTGTTCACTGGGCTGGGAAGACCACCAGTCTGTCTCCTGGTTCTATTGCTGCCACTTCTCTGGTGTCAACATGGTTATCTGGTTCAAAGGGGTTAAATGGGCTGGAGTCCTGGGGTCCAAAACATGCGCTCCACTCCTGACTCTTCTTTCTTACCAGCAGTAGTAACTCTGTCTTCCTGCTGTGGTGATGGCTCATTTCATATCCCGAACGTTAGCAATCACAATTAACTCTGTACAGTGACTCACTCACAATCATGTACTCTCATCAGTATCTTCTCTTACCCTAACCCAGCAGTTATCAACCTGTGGGTAGTGACCCTTTTGGGGGTGGAACAAACCTTTTACAGGGGTCGCCTAAGACCATTGGAAAACACATATTTCCGATGGTCTTAGGAACCCAGACACCGCTGCTCTATCTGTCTCCAGACAGGTCCTCCCATATGCAGATCCGCCCACATCTGAGTACCTGGTGTGAAGACAGTTACCCATGCTACACCATGCTTCCAGAAAAAATGTCATTTATTTGTCATTAGAAATAAATATTTCACAATATATAGTTACATATTGTCTTGTGATTAATCACCATGCTTTAATTATGTTCAATATGTAACAATGAAGATACATCCTGCATATCAGATTATTTACATTGCAATTCATAAGAGTAGCAAAATTACAGTTATGAAGTAGCAATGAAAATAATGTTATGGTTGGGAGTCACCACCACATGAGGAATTGAATTAAAGGGTTGCTGCATTAGGAAGGTTGAGAACCACTGCCCTAACCCATCAGTAAAAGTTCATTTGGTGGGAGATACAAAGTCTATGACTAGCAGATCTGCATGAAATAATTCACTCCAACACATTTAATTTTTCAATAAATGTGGCAATGGTGGTCATCTCAATAACAGTTTTGAGGATGGTACTACCAGGTGGTGGGAATCTGTATTCAGGGTGAGTCCATATTCTTGCCTAGAAAGAGATTATGGTCTAGTGGTAGATATAGAAGTATTCATGTGTGATTCCGTCCTTGGCGGAGATAAGGGCAGAGTAATTAGGCAGTATGGGGGAAAGAGCCCATTCACTTGTGAAGGCAGAGAGCTTCTTTTGAGCTCTCTTGCATCTGAGTCATTAATGCCTCAAACAGCTTAAGTTTTAGCAAGAGAAAGAATAAGAACTGACCAGAGGAACAATGAGGAAATACTGAAATTATTGTGTGGGAATTTAGGAAGAAAATGACGCTATGGTTATAAGTAAAGGAATCATAAAAACCTATAATCACAGAAGTAACAGCTCTGCATATGGAGAAAGTGATTCAATTCCTGCCTTGCTATGTAATAGCTGTGTGGTGAGCTACCTGTTCTCCCGCAAGGGATTCCAACTTATTCATGCCAGTAGAACTGTGCGACTAGGGGATTTAAAAACAAAACAAAACTGCGTTTATGTGTTTTAGGTAAAAGTTTATAGAGTGTTATTGTGTGTCTTAAAGCCCTCTTATTCAGTTGAAAATTGATCCAAAAGAATGAGTTTGTGCCAGACTTGAAGGGTCACTATGGGCCATAGTATTAGGGGCTACACCAGTCTGCATCAGACCAACAAACTTGCTTTGTTATTTTCAAATGTGTTTCAGTTTTGTTCTCTATTTTTCTTACTCTATTCAGAACTTACTATTATTATCACTTTTGGAGTGGTCATTAGTGGTAGAGATGGGCACCATGCAGTTCTCCTGGTCTTAGGGTTTTGAGCTGAAGTTCTCATGGACGATTCGCCTTTTGTACTAATTGTTCTAATACATCTTTGATTTTCTTCGCTCTGACCAACAATTGCTCTTGAGATGGTTGCTCCCATGCTTCTAAAACTGTCATGATTACTCAACAATGCAGGATATAGAATCCTATTTTTCTGAACCATGTCAATTTACTTTAATGTCCTCCAATATATGGCTCTGAGCCTGTATGCCCAACAACTCATTTTCTCCAGCTCTTTAGTTACAGCTAAGAAGCTTTCATAACTTTGCTTCCTATATGTTCTACAATATTCAAGGATATATTTTTGCAGCAAAGCTAATTACATAGGCAGAAACATCCTGTGAGATATATATATATCCCATTCATATACTCAAACCTGCTTATCTAGTGTGTCTACGTAGGTTTTAACTAATCCCAAGAAACCAGCCTCACTACCATTGAGTTGATTCCAACTCATAGCAACCCTATAGGACAGGGTAGAACTGCCCCCTTTGGGTTTCTTTTTAGGAGCAGACTGCTTCATTATTCTCCAACAGAGTAGCTGGTGGGTTCAACTAGCTGTGGTTAGGAATTCAGTTCATAACTCTCAATGCTACCAGGAATAATAGTTCTTGATGTTACTGCAGAACTTTGTATATAGTAATATTTACCTTTATTGTCCTGGCCTGTTGTTTCTTCTTTTTGCTTGATATTTTTGTGATGATTTTTTTTCTTATTGTATAGTTTCTTTTCGCAGGAAATATGGAAGAGTGAAGAATGAGTTCCTTTGAATTACAATGTTTATTAAGATTATTGCACGTACCATGATCTTCAAGAAGAATCTATCTCTATCTATCGCCTATCATCTATTATCTATCTATCTATCTATCATCTATCTATCTATCTATCTATCTATCTATCTATCTATCTATCTATCATCTATCTATCTATCTATCATCTATCTTTTAAAAGTGAGGATGATGAGACTGAGTCTCAGCTACATTGGACATATTATCAGGAAGCATCAGCTCCAAGGGAAACAAATCATGCTTACTCGGGAGTAGGTGAAAGGGGAAGACCCTGCACGAGATGACTGAAACAAGGGGTTCGAACATCGTAACTAACGTGAGGATTGTGCAGGAACAAGCCATTTGCTCTTTTGTACATAGGATTTCTTTGAGCCTGAACTGGCTGATAACACCTAAGAACAAAAACCTCGAATTAAAGATTTGAACTCCTTTCCATTCCTTCTTCTGGTAACCATCAAAGGATTTTTTTTTTCTGTGTGTTACTATTTTCTTGATTTTTAATAACAGGGGTCTTATATAATATTTGCCCCTTAGTAATTGACTAGCTCACTCACCATTCTTTATCAGGTTCATCTGCGATATGAGGGGTTTCACTTTCATTATTATGCTCTAATGTTGGGTAGTAACCCACTGCAATATGTTTATGTACTATAACTATCCATCCTTCCATTGATGGGAACCCAGATTGTTTCCATCATTTTACTATTCTGAATAGTAATGCAATGAGCGTAAGTGCACATATATCAATTCATATTATGATCCTTATTTTTGCAGGGTGCATAACAAGTAGTGGGATTGCTGGATCAAATGGTATTTCTATTTGCAACTTTTTTAGGAACCACTATTCCAGCTTTGGAAAATCCTTCTGGGCAGACTACCAGGCATGGAAGAGAAGGCGGAGGAGGCCGGCTACACTTTGTCATTTTGCAGATTAGGAGATTCCACCAGTCACTAGGGTGAGTGCTGGTGGAGGACTTGGTGGCTGAAGCCAGATATTTATTTTTTATCCCAATCACAATGCTGTTTGTAATTATTCAAAATGGCCATGCTGTATAAAAACCATTGGAAATTCACTAATCCATCTGTCCCCTTCTTCTTTGTTTTCAACTTTTGCATTCTAATTGCCAATAATTATCAATGGATCTTGTTTGCATGTTTGATCAATTTCCAACGGATGACATTGGTAAGATTATTCAGTTTTTTCATCACTAGCTTTTGTGGTTGGTGCATAAACTTGAATAATAGTTGTATTGATTAGATTCCCTTGAATGCAGATATATCCAATCCTATCAGAGGCAGCATTGTATTTTAAGATAGATCTTGAAATGTCCTTTTCGACAGTGAATGCAATCACATTCCTCTTGATTGTGTTGTTCCTGGCATAGTGAGCCATATGATTTTATGATGACCAATATCAGTTTATCTTTTTCTATTGTGCTCAGATTCTCTATGGGTCAGAACTGACTTGATGGTACCTAACAACAATATGTCCCTTTCAGCTCTCTAACGCCAAGTGAGTTAGTCTGGGTAGACTAGAGAAACAAATTCCTAGATACTCATTTGTGTATAAGAGAGAGTTTTATATCAAAAGCAATTGTACATTGAGAAAACATCCCAGCCCACTCCAGATCAAGTCCATAAGTCTGATATTACCCCATATGTCAATACTAGTCCATAAATTCCTCTTTAGACTCATGAAACACATGCAATGATGCTGAACACAGGAAGACACAGCCCAGTGGGTGGAAAGTCTTGTGGATCCAGTGGTCATAGAAGTATCTCAGCTCTGGTGTGGCTCCTCCAGCTCCAAGGCTCTTGTTGCTATTAGCCTGTCTCCACGTGGCTTGTCAACAGGAATGTCTCTGAGGGAGTGTGTAAATGCCCCGCCTACAGAGAGCTATTTATCTCCTTAGCACCTCCAAATGAGGTCATCAAGCTGCAACCTGATTGACAGACTAAACTCCACCCCTTCACTCAATACTCTCAAATTGACAACAGATTATGTAACAACCACACCCAGGATATCAATTTTACACATTCTATTTCATTTTGGATGACTTCCATTTTCCTATAGTCATATTTCATGCATTCCAAGTTATAATTATTGATTTATGTTTTCAACTGCATCTTCTCTCTCATTTTGAGTTGTAGTCCATCAGCAAATGACGATCCTGACGGCTTTACTCGTATAGGTTTTACTCCACTCATATTGCTGTGGTCAACTCTACTTTGAGACTGCAGCTTCTCCTCATCTTTATTTTGAATGCTTTCTGACCCCAGGGGCCCATCCTCTGGCACTATCTCCACAAATGTTTTGATTTCTTTCATTAAGCCTTCAATATCTGACAATGTTTCAAGTTTGTGCATAAGATTTTCCATGACTACTTTCTACAAAGTTGGCAACTCATTCCTTCTTCATAATCCGTTCTTAGTCTGGAAGCTCCACTGAAACCTGTTCCCTTTGGCTGACCCTGCTGCATTTGAAACACCAGTGACAGAGCTTCCAGCATCCCAGCAACACACAAGCCACACAGTACAATAAACTGATAGGCATTTATACTGATCAGTGACTGCAATGCAAAAGTTGGAAACCAAGAGGAAGGAACAGTAGTTGGAAAATATGGTCTTTGTGATAGAAATGAAGCAGAGATTGCACACTAGAATTTTTCCAGAGCCATGACTTTTCATTGCAAATGTCTTTTCTTCAATAACACAATGTGTGTTATACATTATACACATAGATTTCTTCAGATGGAGTAAAAAGAATTCAAATTGACTACCCTTGTGGGAAGATATGATGGAGAAGGTCAATCTTAACAGCTGAAAACAGGCCAAGGACTGATTGTGGAACAGACTATCAATTGTTCATATATAAGTTCAAGTTGAAGCTGAAGAAAATTAAAACAAGCCCACCAAAGCCAAAATACGACTTTGAATATATCCCATCTGAATTTCAGGAGTATCTGAACAACAGATTTGATGCATTTAACACTAATGCCTGAAAACTTGATGAGCTGTGAAAGGAACTCAAAAGCATAATTCATGAAAGAAATAAAACAGTCATTAAAAAGACAAGAAAAAGAAACAATCAAAATGGATATCATAAGAGCCTCTGAAACTTGAAAATTGTAGAGTAACTATGGCAAATTGAAGAAATGATGAACTCAAAGAGCCAAACAGAAAATGTTTAAGAGAAGCCGAAGAAGACAAAGTAAAATATTATAATCAAATGTGCAGAGCCTTAGAGTTAGAAAACCAAAATGGAAGAACACACTCAACATATCTCCAACTAAAATAAATCAAGAGAAAAATTCAAACCTGGAGCTTCAATTTTGAAAGATTCTATGAGAAAATATTGAATGATGCTGGAAGTATCCACAGAAGATGGAAAGAATACATAGAGTCACTAAACCCGTAAAAACTAGTCAATATTCCACCATTTCAAGAGGTAGAAAAACCAATGGTGCAGAAGGAAGAAGCCCACCCTTTACTGAAAGCATTAACCAGAAACAAGTCTCTAGTCTATGGAATACTAATTGAAATGTCTCATCAAGTTGACGAAACACTCCTTTGTGCCAGGGAATTTGGAAGACAGCGACTTGACCAATTGACTGGAAAAGATCTATATCTGTACCCATTCCAAAGAAAGGTGGCCCAATGGAATGCTTAAATTATAGAACTATAACATTAATTTTCTTGTAAGTAAAATTTTCTGAAGATCATCTAACAACACTTGCATCAATATCTTGACAGGGAACACAGGTACAGGCCATATACATAAGAGGACATGGAGTGAAAATATTGTTGATATCATTCTCTCTGGAATGCAGAGAATACCAGAAAGATATTTACATGTGTTTTAGGGACTTTGCCAAAGCATTCAAATGTGTGGATCATAACAAACCATGGATACTCTTTAGATAAATAGGAATTCCAAAACACTTTAATGCTCCTAGGCTGGAATTGTACATGGATTAATAAGCAGTTGTTGGAAGAGAACAAGGGCATGGTTTAAAATGTAAGGAAAATGTGCATCACGGTTGTATCCTCTCACCTTATTTATTCAACTTGTATACTGAGGAAATGATCACAGAAGCTGGATTATATAAAGAAGAATGAGGCATCAGGATTAGAGGAAGGCTTATTTACAACATGAAGATGACACACCTTGTTTGCCAAAAGTAAGGAGCCCTGGAAGCATTTGCTGATGAAGGTCAAGCCTTCGGTATGAGTTACAATTCAATGCAAAGAAGTTCACAATTGGACCAATAGGAAACATCAAAATAAACTGAAAAAAGATTGAAGTTGTCAAGGATTCTCTCTTGCTTGGATCCATAACCATTGCTCATGGAAGCAGCAGTTAAGTGATCAAATGATCTAGAACATTGGGGAAGGCTCTGCATGGGACCTCTTTATAATTTTGAAAAGAAAAGATGTTCCATTGACAACCAAAGTGTGCCTGCTCCAAGCCTCATATGTCTGTGAAAGTTGGACATTGAATAAGGAATGCCATAGAAGAATCAATGTATTGGGGTTATGGTGCTGGCGAAGAATATTGAAAGTAACATGGGCTGTCAAAGGAACAAATCTGTTTTTGAAGAAGTGCAGCCAGAATCCTCTTTGGAAGCAAGGATGAGGAGTTTTTGTCTCATGTACTAAGGATATATTTTCAGGAGAGACCAGTCCCTGGAGAAGGACATCATGCGTAATAAAGTAGAAGGGCAGCACAAAGAGAACAGCCCTCCAGGAGATGGATTGAGACAGTGGCTGCAACAATGAGTTCAAATGTAGGAACAATTGTGGGTATGTCAGTCTTTCGATCTGTTGTGAATGTGCCTAAACCAACTGGATGACACCTAACAACAACAGCAATGACAACAAAACATGTCACCTTGTTTTCTCTTTACTTTTAATTTTTTCTTCTAATCAGCTTTGGATCTACTGCTCTTTCCTTTCCTTTGAGGTCAGGATTTAGGATTGTCATCCTTAATTGTTTCACTTGCTTGTTGGATCTTTGTTGTAGAGGATGTAGATAGTTTGTCTACCTAATCCACCATATTGGGTCCTTCTGCAGCTAACAGGGTTTTTTATGTCTAGTTTGGGGTAGGAAATCCCCAGGCCTTTCTTCTAAAGTCCCTCAAGTAGGATACAAACCACTAACCATGTTTATTTTTGCTTCACCCGGAAACCTGGGTGAGCTAGTCTGCCATCATCCCTTTCCTTTAGCTAAATGCTATGAAATAGAGTGCCCGTCTCAAAGGATTACTTTGCACAATCAATTAAGCCACATCTTTGAAAGTGCTTGGCACATTAGAAGTTTTTGGCAAGTTATTTCCTGAATAACAGTCTGTTGAACAAATCTGCTATGGCTGACCGTGCTCAAAATGTCTAATTCACATAGAACACATCATTAAGAGCTTGGATTTTAACAAAGGAAAAGTGTAAATATCAAACCGCGGTCAAAATGTCTGGCATATCTGGCATTGAGCTGGTAAGATAGCACTGGTAAATTTGAAATAAGCACTGGTAAATTTGAAATGATAGGAAATGTGACCAAGGTATATGATTATCCTCCTGCTTCCACAATTAATCCCTAGAGAGTCAAGTCGTAATGTAATACTCATGGCTGCGGCTCTCTTCTGAGATTCCTTTTCCTAAACACGGCCCGCTTCCCATATTCGGCTATAAATATGACTTCATTTTGCAGCTCTAACATCAGAGGACTTAATTGAAAGGTTGGGAACATCAGTGTCTTTCATAATCAGAAGTAAGTCTTTGTGTCTTCATGGTGTTTATTTTTAACCAAGAGGAAACTATTACAGTCTTACCCAAAGGTCCACAAATTACATGCATTCTTCCACCTACAAACTTCAGGGTTTCTTGGGCTTTGCAATCAGTGGGGCATATAATTTTGAATTTTTTTCTGTACAAGTTTTCTCTCAGTTTGCTGTGGGCAAGGAAATTGAGGAAATATAGTCATCGCTGGAAAAGCACTCACTTTATTTTTGAACAGGCATCATGTACTTACTTTATGCAAAGCTTTTTAAGAGCCTTACTTTCTTCTTCATTTCAGCCCTATTTCCTACTTTACAGCAGAGAAAACAGACCAGACAGGTTAAATACTTTGCCAAGATTACCAAGTTCATAACTGGTGGAGCCAGAATTAGAATCATGGTTTGGAATTATATTTACGAGATGCTCATCTTCTAAATGCTAAAACATTGATTACTTTGACTTCATGAATTTTATATCAGGAGAGCCTGGCATGTTCTAATTTTACTCAAGTATTTGACAGACTTTGTAACTGGGCAAACTGTTACCCATCTTTACCCAGAGAAGGCTGTTGATAGAGTTGGGTATAGCTTCTAGAATTCGACCCACACTATAAGAGAATTCTTCTGAGAGAATTCTCTGAGCACAGAGAGAAAGCTCTGTCCATGGGAATTACTCGGATGGTTCCCCACTGGCAATGCACATCTGATCATAAGGACTGTGCTGCTGATAAGAGCTATGTCTTATTATTGTTACAGCCAAATGACCCATCTGAGGGCTGCATGTGACAAGGTTCAACAAGACTTCATGCTGCCAATGATCTCATCTTCAGCATGAGCAGCATCTGTGCCTTTTGCTCTTCTTTCCTAAGAAATTGATGCTATGTTCTTACCTATGTGTTTCTAAGAACCTTCTAACTTGCATTTCACTCATTTCATCCCCCAACATTTTTAGGACACTGTTAGACAAGATTTCTAAATATTCATTGAAGGGGCAAAGAGGAGGGAGCATGGGGAAGGAGATGGAAGTAGCTCCATATATTCTACTTCCTCAATCAAGAAAATAAATTTGAAAATACATGAGAAGAGAAGTCAATTTTATCTGTGATTTCCAACAGCATAGACCTTGATATGCTCCTAAGGTCAAATGGAAATCTATTTCTCTCTCTCTTTTCTGAAAAACTGCACTCTCCTCTCACAGTTTAAAGAGTGACTTATTTCTCAGGATGTTTAATTCTACTGAAGGGTTGCCTCTTAAAAAGTGAGGGCATATTATGCCTCTCCTGTTCTCTTGTGATCCAGTGGTTCAAATTCTCAGCTGCTAACTGAAAGGTCAGCGGTTCAAACTCACCAGCTAATCCAGAGGAGAAAAGCCTGAGGATCGGTTCTTGTAAAAATTTTGGCCTAGAACTCCTTGTAGGAAGATTCTACTTTATCCTCCCAAGTCATTGTAAGTTCAAAGGCACTTGAAAGCAATTCAGACTCCCTGCCATTGCTCATTTCTGAATAACAACAACCTATAGGACGAACAGCACTGCCCTGGAAATCTGTGGATTTCCAAGATGGGAACTCTTTACCCGAGTGGTGGTTTTGAACTGCTGCCCACTGTAATCCACTACAACACTAGGGCTCTCAGAGCACAAAACAACAATACCGATCTCAAAAGGAGTTCTGGCAACATACCATTGAAGCGCAATATCTACAGGACTCTCAATGAACACAGGACACTGAGGGAGAGAAAGACTCTTAATCACACACAAGTATAAGAACATATCCAGGCACAGAATTAGGGATTTTTCTAATACAAAAATTCTCCCACTTAAGTCCATGTGACACCTGGACCTCTTGTGTTTCTTGTATTATTTTATGTATGTACTTATATTTTGGTTGAGGATTTAAGTTTCCATTACATTATTGGAGTTTTTCAAGGGGTTTATGTAAAAAGCAAAAGAAAGAGTGATTTTTATAGTTAATTATTGTTAAAAGGTTTTCTTTACTTTTAACTCCTTTTTGATTGTATGTATGTATATGATTCTTATTCATGTACAATTTCATGGGCTACAAAATTTGTCCAGCCAGCTTTCCTTCTGAGATAGCTTATCCTTATAGCACTTCTTTGTTGGGCTGAAACCTTGTCTTTAGGCACTGTTTCTCTGTTCTTTGTTGTTGTCTCTTGGGGTGAGGCTGAATATTTTTCCTTCAACACCGTTGGCACCTCTTCATTCATATTGTCACCTTTAAAGGAATCTTTGGATCCAGGCATGTCTTGCTTAATGAGTGTATGAACTGTGCTGTGTCAAAGGGTCCTGAATATGTCTTAGTTAATGCTCTGTTGTAACGTCTCTGAATTCTTGTTTGTTTCTGAGCAAGTATCTCAATTATTGTTTTGTTCTGTGTCCTATAGTTTGTGCAGCTACTACCGGTTCCCGGGGCTGCAACCCTTAGATTTCTCTTGTCCTGAAACTATTCCTCAGCATGTTTTTAACCATCAGTAGATATCTAATCCACGTAAAGTTTCCTGTCTAGAGGGCTCTTTCCTTTTTCTGAGCTAACAAATGCAACTGGATCAACTGCAACTGTCGGTAAGTTTTCTTTGTCAGCAACCACTTATTGGTGCTTCTTTGTCAGCAACCACTTATTGGTGTCCAACTGGACAGTCCTGAGTGTCATTATGGTCACTAAGCTTGTGAGTCTGCATGCTTCAGATCCGACAGGTCATTAGGTTATTTCCCACCCCACCCCCACAGTTTTATTGGCACATAAATTACATACCATACAATTCAATAGTTCAATCTTTCAATCATATCAAGGTGGATTGTACAGTCATCACCACATCAATCTTGAGCCAGCCCCCTCCCCCATGGTTAAATGACCTTTACAATGAGTTGTGCAATCACAAACAGTTCTAGTGCTCCCTCCCCGCTACTGTCTTCATTATTTACTCCCCAGCTTATAAAGTGACATACAACTAATGAATCTTCCAGTCAGTAAGCACTCACTCGGTGAAACGTCTTATCCTTTCTTCCTCCTCTCCCTCCGCTGTTCTTTCCCCCTCATCTTCCTAATTCTTTTGAATCTGAAAACCCACATTCTAAGCTCCTTTTCCCTATTTTACTCTGTTAGTATGCTGGATTTTCAGAAGTGGACCACCAGATTGTTTTTCCATTGAAATATATTTAGCATTGTAGCAATACACAAACTTTCACTGACAGACAGGCAGTGAGTGAACATGAGGTGCATTGACTGGATTTTACAACTGGAAGTAAAGAAATAGATATAGATATCGATATAGATAAAGCCATATGTATATAAAGATAGAAAGATATGCATGGTTTAATACAAACCCCTGAAATGATGGGTTAGTAGATGTATGACATTGAATATGTGCTTATTCAGAAAAGCAAATTTGGAAGACCCAAAGAGATCCAGAGAAAAAATATTGACTTCAATAAGTTTTGTCATTTTATTCCTGCTTTCTTTCTTTTTTAGGAGCAGGTACATATTATCAGGAAATGCCCATTAAGAATGGCAGTGTGATCACAGAATTCATTCTCCAGGGACTCACAGATCGCCCAGAACTCCAGCCTCTCCTCTTTGTGCTATTCCTGGTGGTTTATCTTGTCACCCTCATAGGCAACCTGGGCATGATCATATTAATCAGACTGAACACTCGCCTTCACACCCCCATGTACTTCTTCCTCACTAACTTGGCCTTTGTGGATTTGTGCTACACCACAAATGCGACCCCACAGTTGCTCACTAATTTCTTATCAGAGAAGAAGACCATTTCCTTTGCTGGCTGCTTCACACAGTGTTACATTTTCATTGCTCTTCTCCTCACTGAATTTTACATGCTGGCAGCAATGGCCTATGACCGCTACATGGCCATCTGCAACCCTCTGCACTATACTGTGAAAATGTCCAGGAAAGTCTGCATCTCTTTGGCCACTTTCCCTTATGTCTATGGCTTCTCAGATGGTCTGTTACAGGCCATTCTAACCTTTCGCTTGACCTTCTGTAGGTCCAATATCATTAACCATTTCTACTGTGCTGACCCACCACTCATAAAGCTCTCTTGCTCTGATACTTACATCAAAGAACATGCCATGCTGATCTCAGCTGGCTTCAACCTCTCCAGCTCCCTCACCATCATCCTGGTGTCCTATGCCTTCATTATCGCTGCCATCCTCCGGATCAAGTCAGCAGAGGGCAGACACAAAGCATTCTCCACCTGTGGCTCCCATATGATGGCTGTCACCCTCTTTTATGGGAGTCTCTTCTGCATGTATGTAAGACCACCAACAGATGAGACTGTTGAGGAATCGAAAGTAATAGCTGTCTTCTACACCTTTGTAAGTCCGGTCCTTAATCCGTTGATCTACAGTCTTCGGAACAAAGATGTAAAGCAGGCCTTGAAGAATGTCCTCAGAAGAAATATGGTCACTAAGATGGCAATGCCTCCACTGGCCAATAAACCATGACTCTAAAAGGTTGGCTAAAATGCCTTCACATTTTGAAACTAACTTTAGTGTTCTCAATGGATAGGTTTCATTACCTCCGGTGAGACACTCATAAGCGGGAGGAAATGAGGTGCATTTATTACTCTCTGCTCTTATTCCTTAAGGTGTGGTCCAAAGAACACCATCATCATAGTTACCTCAGAACTTGTTAGATATATAAAACCCTATACTGAACCTCAGATCTGCATCCAAACTGTCTTTTAGCCAATTCTCCAGGTGAATTGTAAGCACATTAAAGCTTGAGAAACAACATTGGATATCACTTATCCCAAATGCTATGTCCTGAGAACCTGATGTACACTGGTTACCAATACAACAGGCTAAATGTGCTCTCATCATAGAGATTGAATTGAGTCTTTTCTCAGTTTCATCAGTGCATGTCTTGGAAAGATCTTTAGGAAGCATATGATCATGTGTTACTCCCTTGATTTCCTGAGTAAGAACAGAAACTGAGGCATGCGCATGATTTCTTATTTCATATCACTTTGTGTACTAGAGGAGATGGCAGTGGGAAGAATGGGTGAATGGCCATCCTCTTCTTAGATTGGAATCTGTAGCTCCGGATCCACGAGCTGCAGGGAAAATATATTCCCTGTGGCATTATTTTACTTCTGTGTGCCTGAAACTAGGCATTTCCCTCTACATCTGTTGCAATCCCCTACTCAGATCATGTTTTTTATCATTCACTTTGCAAGACTTCCTTATTCCCCTAGTGAATTTATCTTTATGTATGGTTTCTTTAGACAAGTGTATTTAGTCACCAAATGTCTGATGATTTTATAGATATTTATTATTTTTTACTTGTAATGTAGTGTCACTGTTGTCAGAGATAGGAGCCCTGATGGCCTAATGCTTATATGTTGGGCTACTAACCACAAGATCAGCAGTTCGAACGCAACAGCTTCTCCTTGGGATATAGATGAGACTGTCTAATCCTGCAATGACTAATAGTCTCCGAAACCCACAGGGTCAGTTGTACCTTGTCCTATGTGTTGCTATGAGTCTTATTCAACTCAATGGCGGTGAGTTGTGTTTTGTTTTGGGTTATCAGATAACATACTCCTTATGATTTTTATCTTTAACAATTATTAAGACTAGTTGTAAGACTCAGTATATGGCTTCATTGGTTTGCATTTTATGTATTCTTGAAAGAAATGTTCGTTCTACTATTGGAGGTCTGTAAATGTCAATTAAGTAAAGTTCAATAATACTGTGCAGATCTTTTATATTCTTATTGATTTCTACTCGACTTGTTCTAACATTTGTCAAGGGGGTTAAAACCTAACACTGTCGTTATTTTCTCTTCATTTCTGAATCTATATATGTGTTTTCTTCTTCTAGAATTTTCAGCAGTTCCTTTCTTATAGTCTCCACTTGTATCCTGAGATTATTCATCTCTTCAACCATCAGGATTATGTTTCCTTAATGTCCTTGAACAAATTTATAATAAGTGCTTTGAAGCCTGTATTCTGTTAATCTCTATATATGGATCATCCTTCCTGTGTTTCTATTGTCCATATTCTTTTTGCTTATGGCCCATAGTCTGTTTAATTTAATTGTTGCTATTATTTCCTGATAATTATAGATAATAAGAAGTAGCATATCTGGAATTATGTTGCCTTATTGTAACATGTGTAGCAGATTTGGAGGGTAGATATTTTGTTCATGTATCTCTTTTTGATCCTGTGGAGGCGAGGTTTTAAATGTTGCTAGGGTGTACCATGAGCCCCCCCTTATTCTGGGAGTGTGAATTTAATGGTGTCTTCAACAGATGTTCAGGATATTAATAATGTCTCCCCACTTGTTCTGCATTTATGGTATCTCACAGCATTGAGTAAACCTTGCGTCCCATCTCTTATCTCAATGCCCTAACAGCTGCTCCTCACTAAATGTGCTACAGTTTGTTGCCTTATCTAAGGCAGCTTAGTCCTGTTATGTGTAAATTGATTTCTGAAAACGGTTGCCCATGTATTTAGTCCAGTGTTACAGGTGTGTTCAGTGGGGAGGTTTGTTAACTATCAGTGCTAATCTGCTGTGATTGAAAACCAAAGTCCCTTTCTATGTTTTTGATGTGCATGTCCACGCAGAGAGGGCAAACCTTGGTGGTGTCATGATCTGACTTCATGCAGGTAGGGATGTGGGGAGGACTATACTTCTTAGAATCCCATCCATATTATCATGTGTTGTTGTTGGATATATATTTAAATGAAACTTTGGGATTGTGTGCCTCTCAATATTTATAAGTAATGGAATAAAACACAGCTTGTCAATTTGGGGACTATGCTAAGAAGTCTCTGGCCTGAAGCAAGAAAAAAGGAAAGAAAGAACTAATGACAAACAACTGCCTCTTGGGGAGACACTATACTGCAATGACAATATGGTACAGATGACTTTGAATCTGTTTCTCGAATTTGAAATGTATGCTTTAGGTAAATGACTTAACTTCTTTAATTCTTACTCTTGCTTTATTGTGAAGAATAATAACACATTGTAGGATCCTTGAAATTTTACTTTGTCAAATTGCCATGTAAACAAAATAAAATACTATCCATTTTGACTCCAAATACATGCATTTTAACAAATGTGTACAAGCATATGTTGTTGTGAGTTGTTGTCCATCCAGGACTGACTCACTGGGACCCTTTGTAAAACAGACCCAAACCCTGCCTGGTCCCGAGTCACACTCGCAGGTGTTCCTCCGATTGAGCTCATTGTTGCACTCATCCACGTCAGTCCATCTTGTTGAGGGCACTCCTCTTTGTCGCTGCCCCTCTGCCCTACCAAGCATAAGCTCCTTTTCCACTACAAGCAGGTAACCACCACCACAAAGGAGACACAGAGCATTCTCATGATTCTCATATGACCTCTTTGAGCTTTGGAAGGCAATTTCCTCCTTGAATACTCAGCACATTGGAATCACATATGTCCTTTCCGAACCACTGAGTGATTGTGAGTATTCTAGGTAGTCAGCATATTTTTGTTACCCTGGTCATTGTCATGTGTGGGGAAATAAATAGCAGGCTGCAAACTTAAAAGGGGTTTTTAAAAGTTCATGAAAATATGGACCCAAAAGACACATTTTTTTAAATGATGTTTTTGAAGCTCCCTCAACGTTTATTTGCTCACCACCAAGTTTGTCATAAAATCTCACTTGCCAGTAATTAAACCTGTTACATAACATGATTCTGCCACAAATAATTATGTTATCTTGCCCCAATACTTTAAGTTACCAGGTATAAACTCAACATTTTACTTTAGGGATGGAAGTCTTTTCAGCATTCATTCAATACACACTAAGTTTAAAATAATTGCTACAAAATCATAGAAACCCTTATTAAAACAAAAATATCAAAATATGAGCTATATACATATACATATATATATACACATATATATACATATACATATATACATATATGTATATATACATATATACATATACATATATGTGTATATATGTGTACATATATGTATATATACATATATACACTGCTGAAGGTGATGTGTTGTTTCAATTAATGTTCTCGAGGGTTCTAATAGCCTTTGCAATAACTACATAGAACTCGCACACAAAATTCATGAGTAAGGGTTTATTAAAGAAGTCAACAAGTCGTGATGCCAGTGAGAAATGCGCACGATTGAATTGTTTATCGGGACATGTTACGGAGTTGTTCCAGTTGGCTAATAAATGCACGAAGGGACACACCACTCTGCTGTGGGTCTTAACCCAAAGGCATTCAGCTCAGGCTCTGCGCGGAGGCAAACCCAGCTCCCTCAATTATGGGCCGTGGTAGATACATAATCGTT
>NW_022111316.1:6040397-6044230 GCF_000313985.2 Echinops telfairi | reverse complement strand
CAAAAGCACTCATCTTAACTTGTGCCATGGGCACGGAAATCCATCGCTCTGCTCCATGCTCTGCCTCCTGGTTCTTCTGTGGCTCCTCCGATGCCACTGGTGTCTTCTGGATCCAGAAGGTTCACTGAGAAAGAAACCTCAGATCCAGAGGGGGGCCTCTACTCCTGGCCCTTGCTGGCAATGAAATCTCCCTTCCGACTTCCAAGATGGGCCATTTTATACATAGCAGGATATTATTCCTGGAAATTCTGTTCACAATTACTCACCAGTGAATACTGTCAATATTTCCCCCCTTTTTTTCTCCCGGACTCATGAAAGAAAAAAGTCGTTTGGTGAGACAGAGACTTTGGCTAGAAAAGCCACTTTACGTACTGGCCATCAGGTGGGGCTTCCATCTCTCCCAACCTTCCCTAAATAATTCTCTGCTCTGGAATGTACAGTCTGTCAAAACAGCAAATTAGGTATTCTCAAGGGTCTCAAATTGCATTTCCTTAAAATGTTCTTGGAGTTTGGGGAACAAAAAGAAGCCTGAAGGGCAAGATCAGAGCTTTAGGGTGAATAAGATATTTCCCATGTGTAAAGTAGCCCTTGAAGAATGAACAGGTGCATGGTTATGATGGGGGCGGGGGTGGAATTCCTTGATGGTGAAAAAATATTCCTAGGTACAAATTTTCTTGCCTTTTCCTTACTAACCCTTTTTAAATTCTTAAACCTCTGTGATTATGCTGTGTCCTCAAGGAAAATCTATCAAAGATTAATCCTTTGTAATCTAATAAATAATCTCCAAAGCTGGAGCTGACCCCTTTGTTATGCGTTTAACTGGCTTAGTCGATCCCCTGGGAAATCACTGTTTTCAGTGGGTTTATATGTGTATATATTTTGGAAGCCACATTAATGTGACTAAGAAAAGTGTATTGCTTGAGAAAGCTTGACTTCAGTCAGTCACTGATCAGACAGATATGTTTAAATATGTTCAGGTTAGAATAAACTCAACCATATGTGAACTGGATCCCTCATAGCAATAATTTTTGACTTACCCTTATGACTATTTTATGAAAAGATTGGTGTTAAAGTATGATACAGACTGGCGAAAAATCACAGAAAATGTCAAAGTCCATAAATCATGTAATTATTTCATATCTTTATTGGGTATGTTTGGAAAAAATGATCTATGATCCAAATAAACTATGAGAACAAACTATTACCCAAAGCAATCAACTCAAAATGATGACAAATTGTTGCAATCATAATACTCAAATCCCAAGACTCTAGTGAGTATCTATACCAATTATTATTTATCCCTGGAGTTGTCTCTTACAGTAACATTATAATAATGATTTCTTCAAGGCGTGTTGACAAAAGCCTTTAGGGATAAAAGCTCCACATTACAAGTAGGATATAAATCATTCCTAGCAATTTATCCTCCGGACCTCTAGTTTCTCTGAGAAAAGCTTTCCTGGACTGAGGTAGGAGTAAAAATTCTGACTTGTATACTATTCATTTTCTCCTCTTGGTTCAATTTTGGATCTTTAACAGCAGGAGTCCAGTAATAATCAGACCAATTTTGAATGCTAGCTTATATCCTTAGCCAGTTAAAATGAGTAAGTGTACATTTTTATTCTAGAATGATTACTAGAAACTATAAAATTGTATTGTAAGTATATATGTTTGATACTAATCTTACTTTGCAAATAATGTTCTCACCAATCATTTCAGATTTGAGCGTACATTGAATAACCACATTGGCATTACCAGTTAAATCATAACTTTATTTTAATAGGCAGCCTTCTCAGGACCCTCTACACAACCAACAAATAATTCAGAATAGAGACAGGTAAATTAAAACAGGAGTCATACTAATTTTGTTCAATATAAAACTTATGAAACCTTATAAAGTCACTCTAAATTATTAGGAAAATAAATGTCTAGATCAAATTTATTATGAACTAAAAGAAACATAACCCAGAGGTCCTAATGTACTAAGTACACTAGGTATGACAGTAGGATGGATAGGATGTCTAAGTACACAAATGCAGATTCTGAGTTTTAGAAACTATAGTAACTTTAGACATCATTTAATCCTAGTTCGGTATGGGACACACGTGACTCTAAAGCCCACTGTGAAAAACAAACCTAAGTTATCAGTGTCACAAGTCCATTTTTTTCAAATCCAGTCTCAAAAAAATTTTTTTATTGACACCAGTGACCCAATGGAAGCAACATGATGTAGAATTAGGTTCATGCATTGCACTTTGGTCATGTGCCCTGTTCTTCAATGTGTAAGATATTGAGAAAGGGAGTGACTGAGGTTCATGATGTCAGAGTAAAGAAGGAAGGCGCTCTTTGTCATGAAATGTTCTTCTTTTACAATATGAATTGGTCAAGAAAATAAGACATCTGAGGGTCATGGATGATAGGGGAAGACTAAAAAGAGAGGAGTGAGGCAAGTGAAACAAAAGAGTCTTGATCAAAGAACAGCTTAGCATGTAGCACCCATAAGAGAGAAAAGTCCACATGTGTGTGGGTTATATGAGAGCATTTTAAACATCTGGAACTTGCCTCATGTTTTCTCTCTCTCTTTTTCTCATCTATCTCTTATCTATCTACCTCTCATCTATCTATCTATCCATCTATCTATCTATCTACCTCTCATCTATCTATCTATCTATCTATCTATCTATCTATCTATAATCTATCTATCATCTACCTAGCTATCATCTACCTCTCTATCTATCATGTATGTATCTGTCTGTCTATCTGTCTCTTTAGCCTTCTAACCACCTAGCTATCATCTATCTGTTTTCCTGAATGCCTTTTCTATCTATCTTTTCATATGTCCTGTGCTTTGACTCCAATAGGCATTTGTTAAGCAGCCATAATTAGCTGTTAAATATAACATTAGATGAAACCAGGTGCTAATCTTAGTGTGCATATTACAGAGTGAAACAAATTTGTATTCAGTTGATGGCCAAAGCTCTGATGCCATGCTCTACTTTATCCCTGTCATTTTCTTTCATTTTTCTGCTTGTTTCTATCACTCATCTTTCCATTTAGGGAGGGCCTCACGTACAGTATATATGGCCCCTAACCATTTATTTTTGGAAGTACAAATCAATGATGAATTTCTCCATGCTTCAATACTGATCAGTGACTAATGGAATGAAAACAGTTTCCCTAGTGGAACCGAATATGTCTTCACTGTGTGTCGGTTAACAGCTGAGGTGCAGGGATTATAGCAGCCCCTACTGCTCAGTGGAGAACTAGATGCTTAGCCTTCAGAGAACATGGAAAAGAATCCTGGGATTTTTGAACAAGGAAACTCTGGCAAGGCTGCCCTGCCCTCCATTTCACCTCACAAGGCCTGTGGCATATAAAAGTCTCTGATATTTCCCCTACTAGAGAACTTCATTTCACCTGTCTGTCAAACCACAGCATTTTCCCAACTTACTTTATCCTAGACTCTTTCTGTTGACTAATATCCACTGCACACAGTTTTAAACCTTTTAACTGTGGAACACAGTTTTAATCCTTTCATTCTAAAAATTCCGGTGACAATACTCTTAATATTTGTTTGTGGCCGTAACCCCGTCATAATCATACTTACACTATATGTCAGTTTCAGGACTATTCTAAGGGTTGAAAGAAAGACAAGCAGTGAAATTGCTTTGTATTATGTGCCAGCATGGAAGAAGCAACTCTCATCATAAGATATTAATCTCCCCCACCCAAATGTAATTTATTGCATTTTCATAAAGGGTAGAAAATAGGGAGATGAATTCCCAATGTTCTTGTTGTCTTCTTAAATAAGCTACCCAAAAATCTTTATGCAGTTA
>NW_022111316.1:6039030-6039757 GCF_000313985.2 Echinops telfairi | reverse complement strand
GGGGATTCCAAAAAGTGGGGAGTTTTAGCTAACAGCTGAGCTCTTCACCACTGTGCCCCCAGAGCTCTATTTTTCAAAACAATAAACCAAATCTACTGCCACTGAGTTGATTACAAGTCCTGGTTATTCTATAAGACATACTAGAACTGCCCTAGAGTGTTTCCAACTTCTTAGTCTTTATGAAAACAGGCTGCCTCATCTCTTTCAGACCAAGAAGCTGGTGAGTTTGACCTGCTGGCCTTTCAGTTAGCAACCAAATGCTCACCTATTGGACCGCCAAGGATCCTCATCAACAATAGCAAAGCTAAATTGAAAGAAGTGCTTCTTCTTAGTTTTCAGGACCATCCACACTTCTTGACCATGATGGGGACTTTTCCCTTTTCGCTGCTTATCATTTTATTAACCTTTTATTTTCCACAAACACACTCAGCACGGCATCCAGGTGGAACATTTTCTGCTGTATACTTTTTGTCTTCCGTGTTACTGTTTCATTATTCTGCAAGTCCTCCTCACGCTGGTCCTCCTAGTCCTTCTTAATCTCCAGGCAGCAGTTCAACATTGTCTTTCTTTGGTTCCTACTTTGTTGCCTGCAGAGAATTTGTCACGTTGCTAAAATCCTTGTTAAAATATTAATCACATTTAACTTTAGCTTTCTCTTCTCTTATCTTTCTCACCATAGACAGCAGCCAGCTCTTCCAAGGCCAACAATGCTATCAATTATCTCTGT
>NW_022111316.1:6028660-6038696 GCF_000313985.2 Echinops telfairi | reverse complement strand
TATATATATATATTACAAAAGTATGCCACAGCATCTGAATAAGTTTGAAATATTGAATCTAGGGTTGGCCAAACCTTCACTTTTAAAAGTAAAAAAAATTCACTATTTTTGAAGCATAATAATTTGAAGCTGAATAGACTGAGGTATGTCTGTAGAATCCTGATATAATCACAGAATCAAAGTAGTTAAGAATACTTAGTTGTGAGAAAGAGTACTTAGTTACAAGGAACATGGATACACTGGAAGGGTAGGTGCCTTGACATGGAAATCACACAGAATTATTATTCCCAGCTCAGAGGATCAACTCTATAGCTTTTCTTTGTTAAATAAAATGACATTAGATATTACATTAATTGTCAACATTTTATATTCAGAATACTTCACATACAAATATTGCCTCTTCAAGATTGGGGGCACTAAAAATCTTGAACCAAAGGACCCTCATTGCCTTATGGCAAGGATTCAGTTGACTTGAGTGTCTACTGAAGATTTTGTCTAGAATCATCTTCAGTTTTCCTTAGCTCGTTTCTATGCCCAGTCCACACCATGTACTTCTATTGCTTAGATGGCTGCCATAATCACTTGAGTTTGTGATTCTTTATCTTCTTTATTAGTAATTGTAGAGTAGCACCTGATATGACTAAAACTCCATATTATAAAAACCCTCCAGGCTCTTGGCAAAAAAAATGTTTAATTTTACCTTTTAATTATAGTCAAAAGTATCTGAACTTAAAATACTATCTGGAAATATAGCATGTCTATTACTATTAGCATAGTATGAATTCTGTAAAATGAGTAAATCAAAACATATTCTATAACCTTTGAGCAATATGATTTTATAATGAAGAAGGCTGGTGGTGTAATAGTTACATGCTTGGCATTGTTCTGCAGGGTCAGCATTTCAAAACTAACTGTAATTCCACTGGAGAAAGAGAGACCTTTCTACTCTCATAAAGAGTTAGTCTGGGTAACCAATAAGGACAGTTCTATCTTCTCCTATGGGGCCTATATAAGTCACCATCAACTCCACGGCAGTGACTGAGTACTAGGAAGAATATTTGTGTTACACCATCAACATAGATTTGCAAAGCTTTCTTTTACAGGTAGCTTCTTAAATGTGTTCTGGGATAAATGAAGAGAACAATGATATACAAAGTATGATTTAAAACACATTATGGTATGCATTTGGGGAACTCTCTTTTCCCCTATACATATTATCCTTGTTTTATTTATACATACTCTTCTTCCTGAAAAGTTTCTTCATCAGTAATTCATGTATGCCTTTTAAAAAAATTTATGGTCTATTCCCGTAAAATGCACTTTATGATGAATCCTGGAATGGTAAAATTGGTTATGGATAATTTCCCTAAAAATGCCCCAATTATGGACTCTCCAATTATGGACTCTCTAACGTAGCATGTAAGCTGTGTGATTTTCAATAGTGGAGCTTCTAATGGGTCTTTTTCTTGACTCTGCACACATTCTCATAGACCACAAACATGCTTTCAAACACATCACTATGTTGCCCAGGACAGCTGCTGGGCTAAAATAAGTTTTGGCCTCAATGCACAATGATCTCGTAGTGTACTACATCTTGAAGTTGTTGGTTTGCTCTATTTGTATACAGCCTTCAGGTCATAATTCCCCAAACTCCAAAACAACTTGGTTGCTTAGGACCCACTCTATTTAGGAACCATTTTCACATAGTACACCTAGCTAATCATATTTCTGGAGACTATCAAATCATATTTTCTCGAGCTATCTCTAGTAGTAGTTGCATGTGAGTATGAATAGCAGAGGAAGATAAACAGAGAAGAAACTAGAGGGGAGAATCATATGATGGATTTCTCATGCACTTTTTCAATTTATTTTAATTCTTAAGTGAACAATGCTGGTATCTAAGAAAATGGCCAGAGGAAATTACACCTTGGTGACTGAATTTATTCTGTTGGGATTAACGGATCGTCCAGAGCTTCAGCCTATCCTCTTTGTGCTGTTCCTGGTGATCTACTTGATCACTGTGGGAGGGAACCTTGGGATGATGGTCTTGATCAGGATAGATTCACGACTTCACACCCCCATGTACTTCTTTCTTGCCAGCTTGTCCTGCTTGGATTTGTGCTATTCTACTAATGTGACTCCCAAAATGTTGGTCAACTTCCTTTCAGAGAAGAAAACCATCTCCTATGCTGCCTGTTTAGTCCAGTGTTATTTTTTCATTGCTATGGTGATTACTGAATATTATATGCTGGCTGTAATGGCCTATGATCGATACGTGGCCATTTGTAACCCGTTACTTTACAGCAGTAAGATGTCCAAAGGGGTCTGTATTCGCCTGATTTCTGGTCCATACATCTATGGGTTTCTTAGTGGCTTTATGGAAACTATGTGGACTTACCGCTTGACCTTCTGTGACTCCAACATCATTAACCACTTCTATTGTGCTGACCCACCCCTCATTCGACTCTCCTGCTCCGACACTTTCATTAAGGAAACCTCCATGTTTGTGGTAGCAGGTTTTAACCTCTCCAACTCCCTCCTTATAATCCTCATTTCCTATATCTTCATTCTCATCGCCATCTTGAGGATGCGCTCCGCCGAAGGCAGGCGCAAGGCTTTTTCCACCTGTGGATCCCACCTGGTGGCGGTGACAGTATTTTATGGGACTCTGTTCTGCATGTACGTTAGACCTCCCACAGACAAGTCGGTGGAGCAGTCCAAAATCATTGCTGTTTTCTATACCTTTGTAAGCCCTATGTTGAACCCTATTATTTATAGTCTGAGGAACAAGGATGTAAAGGAAGCTTTTCGAAAATTGATCAGAAGAAATGTGCTTTCAAAGTAAAATTGCAGTGTACCTTTTGTTGTAAATCAAATAAACGGTATCTCACCCCACCCCCTAATCCACCCCCAAAGTACCGGATCCAAGTTTCACAGCTTTATGGTAACGTCAACTCTGAATCTACCAAGAGAAGTTATAATAGAGTAACAACATAAAGGACACAGAAACAGAAGATATATAGTTTTACATGTGAGGTCAGAGGGCCTATGTGGGAGGGAAGAGGGTGATAATACTTATCCTACAGTTGCCATATAAAACAATATATTTTCTCCTAGGAAAGCCTTTGATTTCTTTGGAAGACAATAAAATGTTTGAAAAGTTTTAAAATGTTTTTATTTTTCCTTCTTTCCTTCTGATCTCTTAATCTCACTTCCCAAAGTTTACCACTATTAACAGGGTTGTTTTGGGGTTTTTTGGTCATTGCTTGTTTTCTAGAGTGTTACATAGATCTACAAATAAATATATGAGTATGCATGTCTACACAAAATTGTTAATGCACCTGTTGATAGTAGTAAGTTGAATTGTAGCGGTTTATGATTCAATAGCATTTGCTATGCAGGGTCTTCTGACCATGATTTAGAAAAACGTGACCATGACTGCTCATGAGACTTGCTATCATCCGTCGGAAAAAGAAGCTCTTAGTAGCAAGCCTGTCATCCGAGTAGTTCTTCCCATGTACGAGAGGCACTCTCCGGGACATCTTCCTTTCCCACCACAGCAGGAAACTGGAATTAGAACTTCCTAACACTGTTTTTAGATTCTTGACTCCTAAAATCAGCAGTGAGTTGCTCTTGCAGACATGCATGGTTGGCCTCAGAGGGAATTGTAATTTGTAGAGCTTATCAATGATATTCATACTCTTTGGTTCTGTAGTCCTCTTTCCTACTAGTCTATTTTTCAGGATGGGATAGATATTTGATATTTGTAGAGTTGGACATTAAATAAACCAAATAACCAGTTACTATTTTAGGGTATAACATATCCAGTGACTCTCAAGCTTCATGACATGAGTGGCTGAACTCTCACTGATTATCGACCTTAAGCTTGGTAGTGCCCCTAGTACACAGAATGTGGCTCTAGGATTCTATAGTATTGTAGCTAAGATGAAAATGTAAAGAGAAAAATAAAATACAAATCTTTAATGCTGTAACATAAGCACATGAAAGGGTTGAGGCAACAGAGGAAAGAGGCATATTCATTTTAGCAAATAAAAACTAAACCTAACTTGCTGCTTGAGTGAATTCTGGCTCATGGGGCTCCATTGTGAGCCCATAAGAATGCGTAGGGCTGTCCCAGGGGTGGGGGGTGGGGGTTGCGGTGTTCCAGGATTGAATTTAATCTTTGCAAGAGCAGATTGCCTCATCTTTATCCAGCAAACGTGCTGGCAGGTTTAAATCTCAAATTTTTAGTTAGTTGCAAAGCTCTTAATTTCAGCACCACTAGAGTTTCTAAATGGACAGTGGGATTGTTCAAAACCAGAGCTTCTTCACATTTGTATCTACCAAGTCCCACCCATGTTCTAAAACGATGTTGAATCAATATAAGCATTGTCTGAACGAGAGAAGTGTTAGAACTGATATGTAAGGAATGCTGGTACTGCAGTTATGTGCTTGGTCACTAACTGAAAGCTCAGTAGTTTAAAACCATTCATACTGTCTGAGCAAATTAAGTGTCAAAACGAATTTGTAATCATATATGCAGATGCCACATTCAAAGAAAAGGAAAAGCCACAGAACTGTCATTAACCAATGTCCCTAATTGATACATTTTCCCTACTTGTATTACATAGTTTTCTTTCTGGTTTTGAGTTGCTTTGTCCTCAATATTTTCTATAGGGTAAGATTTGCACATTAATTCATTGGATAATGTCCTGTCAATTATTTCAACAGTGTTGTAGAACTAGTCTTTGTTATTTAAATGATTTTTCCTTTTGGAAGTCAGATGGTCTATAAATTATGGTATACACACACACACCAGATATCTACTATTATAAGCTTTACCATCAATAATGAGGTTGTTGTATTAGTATTGACACACACACATATATTTAATTATACATTCCCAGTACCCTTATGATGACAACTTTCTGAACCCTGGATACACCTTTATCTTTGTAGCTTAGCACAACTGTAATGCCAAATAATCATAATTTTAGCATTGAGAATTAAAAGTATGGCCATTTTGAAAGCAAATGAGACATAAATATAAAATATAAAAGTATGTCATTTTAGAATAAACAAAAAATCTTTGACTTCACCAACAAATCGCCCAAAGATTATATGTTCTTTAGCTATAACACAATAATACTCTAAAATACTGACTCGAGTAATATGGAATCCATAGTTACTTTCCCAAGCAAAAAAAACTTCAAGATAATAATAAAAGAGAGAGTTTACTAAGTGCTCTCATGAATTTAATGGCTGTCTGTAATGACATCATTATTGTCAGTATGGTGAAAATTTACAGAGCATCCGTTTTTCATTCAATTAGTTTTATTCCTTATTATGTTCTCCCATTATCTTAATGGGAGTCTATTTATTTGTTTATATGCCACTATCTTGGCATAAAATAAGTATATACACATAAAACATTTATTGAATTAATATACTATTTCTCAAGACTGATTTTAACCTAAATTTAAGGGAACATTTTCTTGTTAATAACAAGGGGCACTCAATTGAGATTTTAAGAAGAGACTGCTAAATCATAATTCCCCCCCCTAAAAATAGACACTACATATATATGAAAATGTAATATATATATACATATATATTTCAGTCAAATTGTACATGTGGTGGTAATGCCATGAGCCTAAGACTTTTATTCATATATCAGATAATGAAATTATTTTGGTGCCTCTGGTATCTGAAGATGGTTTAGACACACTCAATCACAAAAAAAGGAATAATAATGTTTACTCAAGTTCAGAGACTCTTTCAATATAAGTTGTTGACTTAATCTCCCTAACACTGAGTTCAGTATATGTGTTGAAGTAAAATTTATTAATATAACTCTTGATATATTAATATAATGCAATGTAACATAATATAATATGAGGAGACATTATGATTTAGGGGTCTCTTCTTAAAATCTGTAACTCCACCAAATGATTGGTTGGGATGATGCAAATAAGATGGAGAAGACTCTAACTCTGGCATTGGTCAGTTTTGACACTCCTCTAGATTTAAGAGAGTCATCTCAGAAGCAAGAACAGAGAGAATATACAGGACTGTCAAAGAAAAAATAGCCATTAAAGGAGCAGCTTGGAGATACAGAGGCAGCAGAGGTCGAAACATGGATTCCAGGAAACAGCGTAAAGTAGGCAAGCCAGTGAGACCATGAAACAGGGAGGCAGAGCCACAAACTAGCTGCCTGGCTCAGAGATTGAGTGACTGAGAGACTGGGGGGCAGAGAGATGTAGCTCCTCTTGGCTGAGCAGAGGCACTGCTGCAGATCATAGGCTATCCTGAAGCTTTTCTGATCTTGACTTTTAGTGACCTGTTATTTTCCCTAATAAACCCCAGTCATCATCAGTTTTGTCTATGAGATCTGCGTGGCCATCACAACAATGGTCGGACTCAACCAGTTGAGTGCCATAGGTAAAAGATGGAGAGTACGATCAGCCTTAGGCTGATGTGGACTTGGGTTCTCCTTCTCCATTGTGTAACCAAAAGTGGTTAGAGGGGCCCTCCAGGTCAGTTCTTCAGTATCATAATCCCCCATTTAAAAATGAGTAATAGAGACTCACAGATTAATTGTTCATTTAAACCACATCCTTCAGAAGTGTGTTCAAACATGCATAGCTTCAATTACTTTTTCCTGCTACTTACAAAGACATATAGAAATATATAAAATACTAAACTATACATCTCTAATAATTTGCTGAAGGGTAAAATCATGGTGAGTACCACCTCTCTGCATCTTCCAAAAATGTTGCTAATCTGATGTCATGCATGCATGGTGGAAAAAAAACTCTATTTTATAGTGTTTGGTAAATTCAACATGTTGAATAAGGTTAACTATGTTGTATGGACCTCAATCAATCAGCTGAGTTAAGGGCTTAAAGTTTGGCATCAGTTTCAGTAGATAGGTTACTCAAAGTTTTTCTACCTCAGTCTTCCTCTCTATATGATAAAGATTGAAAGCTTTCTCGAAAGTATGCTTTGTAGAAGAAATAGGTGATTATGTATTCAAAAGAGTATTGACAATAAAAGAAAGCTTCTTTTATCATTCACTAGACAGCTATTTTACTTATTGGAGACCCACTTTTCTCTCATATGTATTTTTAATGCATTTATTATTCTTTACACTTGTGTGTTTTGTTATTTGATTAATTTATAAATAATGCCCTTACACTTGCATGTCTGGCTATTTGATTATGTTCCCTGTGATACTGTAAATAAAACAAAGTCAGGTTTTGAAAACAACAAATTCTTTACTGTTCGACTGACACAGAGTACATGCTCTATAAAAATACATAAATAAATAAGTAGATTAATAAATAAATAATAGAATCTAGAGATTACATTATTGGCCTTGTAAAGTAATGAAGATGAGAAAACATTCATATAAATTACACAGATGGGATCTGAAATATATCATTATGTTTAATTTGCTTTTATTTTCTTAAACAGAATTCATCTGGACATGTTCAGAATCGATCAGACCAGAGAGAACGAAACTAGCTTCCTGAGATTCACTAAATGTCCCGCATTACAGCTTTCCTTCTTTGTCTTGTTTGTAGAAATTTGTATTGTTTTTCTTGTGGGATCTTTGGGCCTCACCCTGCAGATTCCACCCTTCTACTGTCTCCTGACCAATTTTCCCACCCTACAAATTCTACTTGACTTTTTGTCTGAGAAAACCATTTCCTGGGCGAGTTTGTTTGAAATCAGTAATGTGGTCATACTCCTCGGGACTCAATATTTTGCCCCTGCTATCATCTGTGGTAATCACATCCACATGGTCATACACATTCCACCTAATTTCAATATTGGGCTCAAAGTGCTGAAATTTATATGGCTGCCATTTTCAATAGATATGATTTCATATAAGCAAGCTTATCATCACATCTGTGTTCTGCAGAGCTGGTCACTTGGAGTATCTTTCTGTTTTGCCACCTTATGACTTCCAAAATAAAAGAAAATTGTAGTTGGCCATAGACTCTGATAATGTGCTTAAGAGTATATGTGTGTTCTGGGTTTACAAATTATACCAACAGGTTCAAAACATTGCCAGCTTGAGAAAGGTCTCTGCTATTGACTCCTTGTCCAGATGTTAGACCGTCTAGACGGCACAGGCAATATAAGTTCCCTGAAGAAATAAGTAGTCATGGTAAAATAATTTCTATCTCATATGTTTTAACCCTTCTTTTGAACCTCTAAACAAACATAAAATGACAAGATGTAATACGAGGAAATACAAAGTTGAATTACTGGAAATGGTTATTTTTTAAATCTACAAGCACAAATACTTACGGTATAGTTTGGAAGGTTCATTTGTGGTCTTTTATCATAGAACATTGCAAATGATGCTTATGTCCTGTTCTTCAGGGACAAAAACAATTTTTAACAATTCTAATAAGAATTTTGTTCAAACCAGGATCAAGAACATTAGTGATTGAATGTCAATTATTGCCTATAATGTAGATTTAATTGAAGCTTTAATTTTTCTGTTTATACTTCTTTTCTATCTAACATTCCAGATGTGGTTGTTTAAATTGATTTCTTATTGATTTGATTCCTTGAAGTTTGAAGAGCATTTTAGAAATGAAATAAGGATCTGATATTTGTGAATTTTATAAATTCAGAATGTATGTGAAAGTAATTATTGTTAGTTGTTACGGTCACGTGCCATTGAGTCAGTTCTGACTCAGTCCGATATACGACAGAATGAAGCACTGCTTGGTACTTTATCATCTTCATACTTTATGTGTCAATCCATCTTGTTGGGGGTCTTCCCTGCCCCTCTGTTTTATCAAGCAGGATGTTCTTTCCCAGAGCCTGTCCTCTCCTGATAACGTCTCCCAAGTAGATGAGACAAAGTCTGGCCATCCTACCTACTAAGGAGAATCTACCTGTTCTTCAATAGCAGAGCATTTGGTAGTCCATGAAACTTGCAGTTTTGCTTAAACTTTTGGTAGTCCATGAAACTTTCAATATTCTTTATCAACACCATAATGCAAAAGCATTACTTTTTCTCCTTTCATCCTTGAAAGAAGTCAGCCCAGAATGCTCCTTTGAAGTGTGAATGGTGAGACTTTGTCTCACGTACCTTGGACGTGTTCTCAGGAGTTACCAGTTCCTGGAGAAGAATTTTTTTTATTAATAAATCACTTTATTGGAGGCTAATACAACTCTTATCACAATCCAAACATCCATTCATTGGGTTGAACACCTTTGTACATTTGTTGTCATCATAATTCTCAAAACATCTGCTTTCTACTTGAGCCCTTGATATTAGCTCCTCACTTTTCCCCTCCCTCCCCGTTTCCCCCTCCCTCATGTACATTTGATAATTTATACATCATTATTGTTTTGTCATACATTACACTGCCCAACGTCTCCTGTCACCCACTGTTCTCTTGTCCATCCCCCATGGAGGAGGTTATATGTAGATCCTTGTAATGGGTTCCCCCTTTCTACCCCACCTTCCCTCCACCCTCCCAGTATCGCCACTCTCACCTCTGGTCCTGAAGGGATCATCTGTCCTGGATTCCCTGTGTTTCCAGTTGCTATCTGTACCAGTGTACATCCTCTGGTCTAGCCAGGCAGAATTGTGATCATAATATTGGTGGGGAGGGAACCTTTAAGAACTAGGGGAAAGTTGTATGTTTCATCGTTGCTACCCTGCACCTTGACTGGCTCGTCTCCTCCCCGTGACCCTTCTATAAGGGGGTGTCCAGTTGCCTACAGATGGGCTTTGGGCCTCCACTCTGCATGGGCCCTCATTTACAATGACATGATTTTTTGTACTTTGTGCTTGATACCTGATACCTTTGATATCTCATGGTCACACAGGCTGGTGTGCTTCTTCCATGTGGACTTTATTGCTTCTGAGCTGGATGGTCGCTTGTTTATCTTCAAGCCTTTAAGACCCCAGATGCTATATCTTTTGAGAGCCAGGCATCTTCCTTGATCATATTGAGAAGATGGGCACACACTGATATGGTTTTTTGTTCTTTGATGCCTGATA
>NW_022111316.1:6021248-6027607 GCF_000313985.2 Echinops telfairi | reverse complement strand
AGGGAGAGGGACATGTCTGATCAGAGCACACGGGAGCAAATGAAGGGGGAAGAAGAGAGAGTGTAGCACATCCTGGCCCACCAGGCCTGGAGGATGATATCCCTGCTCCGAACAACCAATGCACAGAGTGGACCATATGGTTGATCCCACGGTGAGACACGATGTCCATCTCTGACCCATAGCCCTACCTGGGACAACACTGGAGACTCAGTGTTGGGACTGGCCCAGACTGACCCCGTGACACCGAGGCAAAACACTAAAGGCGTGCGGCACAGCAATGGGTGGGAGCAGAGCAGGGAGCTCCCGGGGAGTGCAAAGGATTGACTTTGGGGCCAGAGCATGGCACCCGTTGGAATTGACTGGAAGACATGCCTAGAGGTAAAAAAAATCAGACCTTTATCTATTTACAGGTTTTTCTTTCTTTTTCTAATTTAAAAATTTGTTTTCTTTTTTAATTAAGTTATTCTTTTCTGGGTCATTGGTTTTCTTTTTTGTTGTCATCACTGTGTCCTGCAGAAGAATTCTATGCTCCGTAAAGTAAGGGGCCAGCAGAAAAGAGGAAGGCCTTGATGAGATAATTAACAGAATGGATGCAACGATGGATGGACTCAAACCCAAGAACAATTGTGAACCTGGTACAGGACCGGACAGTGCTTTTGTTGTTGACACTATGGTACATTGTGAAACCAACTTAATGATGCCAAGCAACAAAATAGTTCATGAGATTTACAAAAGCGAGGTACGCTAGGTCTTATAGATAAGTAAAAGTCCTTCCGATTTGGATCAGATTAATGACAATAGTTGAATCATACAGATGGATGTGCTTCTTCCTTGTGGACTTAGTTGCTGTCTCACTTCAATGACTGCTTGGTTTAAGAAAATTCTGTAACACATCAGCTGCTCTTCTTTTTTATAGCTGGGCAAGATGTTGCTTCTTCCCCACAGTTTGCTATATCACCCATATCTTTAATGATGTCTTCATAAGGGTGAGAACATCGAGTAAGACCATGTAATAAGAACTAAATGTTTTTAGATTAGAGCTAAAATTAAGTGTGAGCCCTAAATACATTCATACATACACACATGTTTATATATGCCTCTGATTCACTGTAGAGACATTGTTACAATTTTATGAGAAAACATTATAAATCATTTCCCTATAGCAGAAGGTAATGCTATTAATTGTACCATTATCTTAGTCAATGGTATAGAATTTAAAACACTGTTAAGAAGAGGAAATTAAGGCCACAATTCATGAATTGTTACTTTGTATAACTGAAACACATAAGTCACGGGACACTATTTACGATTGGCCAATGGGAGGGGGAGGGGTTAGTGATAGGGCAAAACATTCAATAACACTCATGCACAAAAGCAGATCTATGTCTATCAGACTAATACATGTCACAAGAAATAAAGTGTTAAAGTAGTAAAAAGATGGTAGTCCAAGGTAATCAATCATCGGGCACCCTAAAAGCAAGTGACCTGAACCAAGGTTCAATGACCACCAATTCCATAACCTTGGAATAGCAGTCACCTGCAGCTTCTCACATTGAGTGTTTCAGCCTTGAGTCCAAGGGAGTGTGTCAGTTAATCAAATCTACTACAGGTGAGTGTGAGATAAAACCCAGTTCAGCTAATAGGTTTTCCACATCAAATCCATCTGATGTGGCCTGTGAAGAATGTTGTGCTCCTCAAAAGGACAGAGTCTAGAGTATAAGTACACTATAGGACAAGCAAGGCTTGAGATACCAAGTGTTGAATAGAAACTAGGTAAAAAGTGACCAATTAGGCACATAGTACCTGGTGAACTCTCCCTCTGATTTCTATATAAGTATTGTTAAGTTTTTGTTTTTTTCCCCCAATGGGAGGTTGTTTGGGGAAAACAATTTACTCACCTACAAAAGTGTAGCCACTTTCTCAGAGAAATACATGATATCTCCCCCTGCTCTCATAAATCCCACCCCCTGGCTTGTCTTGAATTTCCCTTAAGGTTTGCTTATCACTCGTACGGGAGTGTCTGTTGATTTGAGGTGTTGGACAATGCTGTACATCAGAAACAATGATCGTCTTGTTTTTCCTCCATCTTGAAAAACTACCGCCAATTGAGATGAGGTCTCCTCTGTGGAAGTGGTTTTTAAGATTTACATATAAATTCCAAATTTACTGCCATTGAGTCAAATAGAAAAGGAGTAATATATGGTTCAATTTCCTCCATTGTTCTGATTCATGCCCCCCACATTTGAATGGTCCTAAACATCATTCTTCTGAATTGTATTCCTGGAAGTTTGGGGGCATAGCTTTCAGAGTATTCCATTGGGTTGATTTTAGTGATGATTTTTGGTTGTGTGCACATGTGTGCACATGTGCGTGTGCGTGTGCGTGTGCGTGTGCGTGTGTGTGTGTGTGTGTGTGTGTCTGTGTGTGTGTTCTGAGGGGATGGGGAAGGGGTACTGTGATTGACTGCTATTTCCTAGACATGATGGTGCAGCTATTAGTGGTGTGTGAGTCACAGGTTGTTTTGGTGTAATTAGCTATATCAAGTCATGTCAGAGATATTTAAAAAGAGACAGAAAATATAAATGGTGAAATGGATAAAAAGGAAGAGAAATTTATAAGTTGGATAAATGGTCATGGGGAAAGAAGAAAGAGAATAAAATAAAAATAAAAATAATGATAGTATTAATAAGCAGCTACCTAGATATGCAAACACCTTAATAAAAATTATTGGGGAATTTATTTTGAGAGGAATAATCAGAATTAATAGGTTTCATGGAAATATATTTCACAACTAAAAAGAGATAAAGAATGGGCCAGGTAAAAAAAGTAAGCATAAATTCAGACCAGAAAGGAAATGTAAGTATATGTATGTTTAGCAAAAGAAGTGTAATTAAGTAATAAAGAGGAAAGATAAGAATAAGGAAAAAGAGATAAAGGGAAGAATCCAATAAAGAAAAAGACAAGGAGAAAAAGGGGGGGGGGAGCAGGTGTACAGAGAACAGAAGGAATGCCAAAAGAGACAAAACATTAGGGTGTGGCTTGGGTTTGGGTGTTATAGTTCTATTGGCACAGCAGCGTGAATGTGGGTGAGTCTGTGCCCTCGGAAATAAAAGCTTCCCACCTCAAATAAAAAGCCCTGTTTTTGTTGGTGTGCCTCAATACATTGGCCTGCCTGCTTGTGTTGGGGGTTGGGCGGGGAGGGGGGTGGGGATGGAGAGACTGGGGATATGCATTCTCAGGAGGTTGAGTTTGCATTGGAAGAAGAGGTGGGAGAGAACAAAGGGGGAAAACGTGATATGATAGAAGATAAATATAAAAAGTGAAGAAATGAAGTAAGTAAAAAACGAAGCCACCTTGGTGTGGATTTCCACTCCTTTGGTAATGTTATTGCATGTACATGTGTACTGTGTGGATAAAGGGGGACATGTGGTGGGGGAGGACACCAGGGAAGAAAGCAAGAGAGAAGAAGGGAAAATGAAAAAAGAAGCAAAAATTGTAGCTTGTTTACTGAGAATGTCTGCCCCACCCAAACTGCCCATGTGGTCTGCTATCCATGCAGGGCCCCCAGAAGCCAATGAACAAACAGGTTTGGCTGGCTGGTTGTCTCAGGGGCTGGGAAATGTGGTTGTGTCGGGGAGAAATAATATGCACAGAAGCTGTTCATGCTCTGGTCGATGGGAAAGGGAAGTCTGTCAGCAAGCATTACTGCTCTGCCACTTTAAGAAACGCTGGTTTACTTAGATTTTAAGTTGATTTCTAAGGGAGTAGAAAACCTTTGCTTTCTCTGACAAGCTGCGGGTAGTTTCAAATTGCTGATCTTGCACTTAGCAGTTCAATGTATAACCACTAAGCCATCAGTGCTCCTCAAAATAAATAGATAAATGAATAAATAAACATGTCATCCAAAAGAGCTTTTTAAATAATAAGAGTTGTTGTTGTTTGGTGCCATAGAGTAGGACCCGTGTGGAAACCCCTGCCTGCGCTGAGATGCTCACACATTCACTGACTCGGCTTTCCTCCAGCAGTTGGCATTGGGCCATTACCAGCAATGCCTGGTAAACAATAAATTTGGTTATTATCAATAAAGAAGAAAACACAAGAGAGATGCTGTCATTGCCAAACTCCCATGTTAAAAGTCCTTGGACACTCTTAATTGGGTTCTTCTAATTGGCATCATTGATTACTTCATTTTTTGTTTTTAAATAAATGCCCCAGGGAGATGAAATCTATCTTAAATACAAAAGCATGCATTTTTCTCAATTATTTTTGAAGATGCATTGGTTTCCACTTCTTTATAGATTTTTGCTGTGGTTGTTTTGTGCCGTCAAGTCTTCTTCTACTCAGAGAACTGGATAGAATAGAGTAGAACGTCCTCATAGGGTTTCTAAGGCTGTAACCTTTACAAAATTAGCCAGCCACATCTTTCTCCCATATAGCTGCCGGTGAGTTGAACTGCAAACCTTTCAGCTATCAGTTGAGTGCTTAATTACTGTGCCACCAGACTATTGGTAGGGAGAGGTACTTATTCTGTGTGTGTTAGAAACTGAGTTAGTTAATTGTGCCAGCCTGGCCAATAATCACATATGGGGCTAATTGAAAGGCGGAGGGATAAATGGGTGGTGAAGCCTCGCCTTTCTAGTTCTCGGGTCTCTTGTTTTGTGATGGTTGTATCGGGTGCAGCTGCCTTAGCAGTTCCCTGCTTCAGCTTGCAAGATTGACTTTCTCCAAGACATCCCCAAGGAGAAGCCGCATGGATCTATCCCGATGCAGCCCTGGGTGCTGGAGCAGCCGTGTGGAGACCCTTGCCAGTGCTGAGATGCTTACACGTTCACGGACTCAGCTTTCCTCCTGCAGTCGGCATCATTGCCTCTGTTTTGTGAGGTGGAGGACTTTGTGGACTGGTGTTGGGTTAATGGGTTAATGGGTTAATGTTGGACTTGTGGGCTTGGGCAGCATTGGGTTGGGATGTTTTCATGATGCACCTTTTCTTTACATAAAACTCTCTCTTATACGTGAGTCACCGTGGATTTGTTTCTCCAAAGTGCCTAGACTAATACATAAACCATCAAAACTGTTATTATTTATACTTCTTATTTGATAGCCATGTAGAGAGTTAGAGATAATTAAATGACTGCACAGCAAAGAGTATGATTTATTGTAAAAGAAGTTTCAGTGCTCACAATAATATAATTTCTATTTATTTTAAAGATTAAAATAAGGGGTGGGGGGAGAAAAATACCATCTGATGATTTTATGTGACTTCCACATATTTAGAGCTTTATATACAATTTCACTTGTAATCTTCAAAGAAACCTCTGCAAAAACAGTTTACAGGTAAGCAAGCTGGAGCTAAGGGAAATTAAGTGAATCATCTGAATTATAGCACAGTTGTAACTTTTAAAGCCAAAATTGCCCATCTCCAAAGCCTGTGAGTTGGTTTTGCCACATGAATACTAGTACTAAGGATAATAGAAACATTTGGACACATACCCATTTTCAGAGTTTTGGAAAGCACAAAGACAACTTTATACACATTTTTTTATGGAACTGAGAACATATAGAAAGTGATGTTGGTGTTGTTAGGGGATATGAAGTTGGTTGCTTTTCAGTAAGAGATTAAGGTAATGAGATCTACTTTTCCATACGTATATGGAATCCTTAGGTGATAGAAGTGGCTAACATACTTGGCTAGTTACTGAAAAATTGGAGCTTTGAACTCAGAGGAAAGACTTGTCAATCTACTTCAGGAAAAATGACTCCTTGAATGCTCTATAGAACACAGATCTACTTTGATACACATAGGTTGCTTGAGTCATATTAGACTTGGTAGCAATTACATATCTATACAGGTAGACCTAAAGTTTATATACCTATATAACTGTACAGGTAGACCTACAGTTTATTCTCTGTGCCCCAATGACACATAATCACACACATACACATAAGCACTCAGAGGGAGGAGAGAGAGAGAGAGAACATATACACAGAAAGAGACATGCCAAATCATCATATTTTCAAAGAATGGACAGTTCTTCAGTTTTGCAAAGCATCTTACTTTCTCCTCCCATAAAGAGTTACAGTGTTGGAAACCCCCAGGGCAGTCCTACCCTGTCCTAGAGGGTCGCTAGGAACTGGAATCAAATCTATGGGAGCAAGGTTGTGATGATGAGACAAAGATGGACCAGCGTTGAGTTTAACAGTACAAGTCACTAAAATGTGAACTGTTCTGGGTAAGATAAAGAGAAAAACATGGAGTTCTGGAGGTCATGTCAGGAGAAAAGAGGCAGAAGTGAGACATAGGAGAAGTGTGTTAGACAGGGTTCTCTAGAGAGACAAAACCAAGTTGCTGATAATTTAAT
>NW_022111316.1:6019784-6020987 GCF_000313985.2 Echinops telfairi | reverse complement strand
GTGTAGCCTTTAAATTGAGGCACAAAACAAGCAAGGCAGCCGCACACTGGTCCAATGATCAAAGAGCGAGAGACAAGAAAGGCGAGACTCACCAAGGCATTTATCTCTCTGCCCTTCAGTTAATCCTACTTGTGTTTATCGGCCAGGCTGGCACAATATACTATCTCAAGGAGTACAGAAAACAGAGTGTGATGATTGAATTGGTTGAAATGGAGAGCTGTGCAGCAGTCAGTAGAATGTCTGCCCTGGGCTTAGAGTGGGCAGAATGTTAAAGAATGAATGGCTAATGTATACATCTGGTGGTTTACAATAATTATATTTCACATGCCTTCCATAGAGTTTGTATGCCTTGTTTGTGTGCCTCTGTAATCGTGCCTATTTTTGGTTTCTTAATGGCATGAAATGAGTGAACAAGGTTCAAGACCATTTTAAGAGGCTTAAGGCAGAATAACTATAAAATTTTTTTCAGTCAAAGTATGGTATATGAGCATAACCCCTGAACAGATTAATTCAAATTAGTAATAATCACTGCATTTAATTTCTCCTTATTTGTATTGCCCTTAGCATAGCAATATTAAAAACTGATCCTATAATGTATTTTTACCTAAATGATGGGTTCAATTTTTCTGAGGACAATAGGAATAACAGTCCACTTAAACAAATTAAAGTTTATTCGTCATTAATGCTAATTTCTGAGTCCTAATGGTAGTTTATTTTTGCAAAGATTTTAGGAACTGGGACAAATTCATTCTTTTATTTTATGCCATCCTTAAAGAGTTAATCTCATTGACATGACCTAGGGTGACTCAGAAGTACACTCTATTCCAGATAATGGACTGGGGGAGGGAAGGGTAAATACATTTTGTAAATTAAAGAATAAAAACTGCATAGTTCTCCTTTCAGCACATTCTATTAGTCATGCTCTCCTGTTTTGGCAAGACATGGTGGAGAACAAAGCAAGGAGAAATTGGTGTGGATATTTTGGGGGGTTATTTGGCCTGGACTTGTTTTTTTATATTAACTGTTTCATTAAGATCAAGTTATATTGAAGGAAAGAAAATTCAAAATTTTGTTTAAACAGACAATACACATTTTTGAAAGGGTAGTATTTACCAATGAAATTTTTTCTATAGTTGTCATTCTGCCTTCCAGAAAATTATGTGCAGAAACCTGACTTCAGTGAGTGAGTTCATTCTTCTGGGA
>NW_022111316.1:6015679-6016931 GCF_000313985.2 Echinops telfairi | reverse complement strand
ATAGGAGGGAAGTTGCTGTTGATATGGGTGAAGATTGCATATCATGAGAGATATAAATTGATGTAAGTAAGTTATACATAGAAAGAAGGGATGAGTGGATAGATGCAAGATATTTTTCAATAAGAATAAAAACCAAAAATTAAATTAAAGGGAGACTACAGATACTGATACTAATCAGACACAACATTCCTTTCCTGGGATTCGTTATTTTGGGTTTGGGAGTGTAGTCTCTTGAGACAATCTAGTCGATTGGCAAAATGCAGCCAAGTGCTGTTCTAACTCTCAGTGTGGTAAATAGTATCTGGGATGTTAAAAGTTGAAAGTGGCTAAGATACAACTCTTGGTCTTTATTCATCTTGAACAAAGGAGAAAGAAGGAAACCCCGAAATCAGAAAAGACCCTAGACTGCAGGACTAAGAGTCTCCATGAATTATTGCCTCTTTCCTTGATACCAAAAGATCTAGAGTACGCCTGGATACCACTACTGCTGGGGATGGGATGCCCCTGGGGCTCGCTGTTCTGTCTGTCTGATTGTTCATAAAAGCACAGCTGCTCGAATTGTGGGGCCGGAACCACACTGTGAGTTTCTTAGACAAAGCTGCTGGTGGTTTCAAGCTGTCTGTTTGCAGCCCAACACACACTGTGCCACCAGTGCTCCAAGAAAATACTCTTATTGGAAAAGATCATAATTCTTGGTAAGGAACAGAGTCATTGAAAAAGAGGCATACCTTCAATGCGATGCATTGCTACATTAACAATGAAGAACAATGGTAAGATTGACACAGGACAAGGCGGTGTTTTGTTCTGTTGTACACAGAGTTTCTATGGCCCCGAACCAACTCTATGACACCCAACAACAACAAAGATGTCCAAGTTAAATTCATAACACTACTAGAAAAAAATCATAAAATAACATATTCATAGATTCATTCATAAAACACAACTCTTCAAACATACCCAGAAATTAGGATCTACTGGACTGCCTTCAAGTAAACAAGAAAGTTATAATCAAAGGGCAACACTAAAATAATGAAAAGTCAAAGCATACACTGAAAGAAGAAAACATTCACACATCTGTAAAAGAAGGCTTATACTCAGACTATTTTATGTAAAAGTTCTATGAATTAAGTTAAAAAACCAGATAACTTATCAAAGTGTATGACTAGGCACTGCACAAAGTATATTCAAATAAGAAAATACATATGTGACAATATGTTCAACTTCAGTAGCCATGAGGGACATGAGGGTTACA
>NW_022111316.1:6006671-6014120 GCF_000313985.2 Echinops telfairi | reverse complement strand
ATAACAAGAGCCCTCTGAGAAGTAGAAGGAGGGATGTCATTACCAGCAAAAGCCAGGAGTGGTATGTGCCCTCTGGACCTGAGATCTCTGTGTAGTGAGCCTCCTGGATCCAAAAGATAGCTATACCATCAGAGGAGCAGCAGCAGAACCAGGAGCCAGAATATAGAACAGAGTGATGAACTTCCCCACAAACAGAGCAAGTAAAGACAAGTGTTTTTGTGTGGGGGCTGGCTTGTAGAGTGGGGTACCCGTGGACACTTAATTCATGGAACTGTGTTTATTGACCTACTGAGCTGGAGCTGAATGCCTTTGGCTTGAGGCTTATAGCAGAGTGATACGCCCTTTGGGCATTTATTAGCAGATGCTACAGAACTTTGTAACATGTCCTGACAAACAACTCCACACTGAATATTTCTTACTGATATTACAACTTGTTAACTTCAATAAATATTGTAATCCTAAATTTTGCGTATGAGTTCTTATGGGCCTTGCACTGGATATTAGAAACCAGGGACATAAAATAGAGTCTATTAATTCAGATAACATAGAGTATATTTGTGAACCTCCTATTAAAACTCAGGAGTCAAGTTGATCAAATATGTGGGAAGAGGTGATAGAGAAGTTTAATAGCAGCAGCAAAAATAAGGCCACCAGTTGACTGTGGAAAAGGTTATTGATTACTCATAGTTAAGATTAAAGGTGGAAGAAACAAGTGCACCTGAGTCAAAATATGACCTTGAGTATGTCCTACCTGAATTTTGAGAACATCCCAAGAATAGATTTGATACATTGTTTCCTAATCACATAACACCTGAAGAACTGTAGATGATATCAAGAATATAATTCAATCAAACCTAAGTCTTATTTTAAATACAAGAACTAAAGAAATTACCAAGGTAGATGGCAAAAGAGACTCTGAAACCTCTCTTGAATGTAGAGTAGCTAAACCTCAGAAAATAAATGATGAATTCAAAGAATTGAATGCACTGTTCCAAGGGGTGTTTGAAGAAGATAAAATATTATTAGGAAATGTGCATAGACCTGGTGTTAAAAAGGCAAAAGTGGAAGAACACTCAGCATATCTCAAGATGAAAGAAAAGAAGAAAAATGTAAGCCTTGTATTGTTATACTAAAGGATTCTATGGGAAAGCAATTAAAGGACCTGGGAAGAGCCAAAAGAGAATGAAAGGAATACACAGAGTCACTACATGAAAAGGTACCCAAAAAAACCGGTTGACATTCGAAATTTCTAGAGCTAGCATAGGATCAAGAATTTAAGGCAGAGAAGCCCAGTTTGCCAGGAAGGCAGAGTGAAAACCAAGACGTTAGGAATTGATGGAATAAGGATTAAAATGTTTCAACCAAGTGATAAAGCACTAGAAATGTTCCCTCATCTATACCAAAAATCCTCACAAATAATGACTAAAGAAGAGATGATTAAAGTTGTTAAGGGCTTAACCTTGCTTCAATCAGCAATTAAGGCTCTTCTAAGCAGTCAAGAAGTCAAATGACATGGTATACTGTGTAAAATCTGCTACACAGAAACTCTTTAAAGTGTTGAAGAGCAAGGATGTCACTCTGAGAACTAAGGTACACCTGACTTTAGCCATAGTTTTTTCAATCACCCCTTGTGCATGTTAAAGTTGGACATTGAATAAAGAGACAGAAGAAAAATTGATGCATTTGAATCATGGTGTTGGAGAAGATTATTGAAAGGACCATGGATTGCCAGAAGAATAAACCAATCTGTCTTGGAAGAAGTAAAGCCAGAATGTGCCATAGAAGTGAGGATGGTGAGACTTTGTCTCGTGTACTTTGAACGCGTTAGTCAGCGAGACCAATCCCTGGAGGAGACATCATTCTTGGTAAAGTGAAAAGGAAGCAAAGACGAGGACCCTTACAAGGTGGATTGACACGGTGGCTAAAACAATGGGCTTGAATGGTGTGGTTGGCACTAGACCAGGCAGCATTTTCTTCTTCGGTATATAGGGTTGCTTTGAGTTGGAACCGACTTGCTGACACCTAACAACAGCACAACATGGGACAGGGTAGAATTGCCCCATCAGTTTTCCAGG
Source organism: Echinops telfairi (assembly GCF_000313985.2). Lineage (NCBI taxonomy): Eukaryota > Metazoa > Chordata > Mammalia > Afrosoricida > Tenrecidae > Echinops > Echinops telfairi. The sequence goes on along the minus strand of NW_022111316.1, from coordinate 6,012,045 downwards.
GTTGTAGTCTTCAAAGGAACAGAATGCCACATGTTTCTTTTTTTTTTAACGATTTTTTGTGGCTTGATGAAAGTTTACGGGGCACATCTGTTTCCATTCAACAAGTAATACATATTTTGTTGCCTGCCATTGATTGCAACCCCTCAATAACAGTACTAGTCCCACTTCCTCTCAGTGTTTCTCATCTCCAATAGTCCTTTTGCATTTCTCCCTGCTTTGGAAACAATGTCCTTAAGCAAATGGTGCCATTTCCAACTCAAACACTTGCTTGTTCTACTCAGTGAATACCTCCGGGTACAACTGTCCACATGAGAGACTTTCTATCATTGGCCTGAAAGTTGAGTTCAGTTCCAGGCTTCAAGGTGACAAGGGCTATAACGTTGGGATTTCCATCTGTCTCTATCCAATCAGACAGCCTGGTCTTTTTTCATGATTTTAACTTATGGTCCATATTTTTCTTCAATTCTTTCCAGGACCTTCTAATGTTATCTTTTTCAGAACAGTAAATAATGGCAGCAAGGCACCATTTAGTTCTACTGCCCTTCGGACAGGAAGACAGATGTTTATGTGATTTTTTTAGTCCAATTGTTTCCATGTGTCTTTCTCATTTTCCTCGGTCTATTTGGCTCACAACAGGGAGAGCACAATAGTTGTACTTTAGGTGGAGGATCACAAGTTGTTCAGGCTCTCGTTACTTCTCACTGAAGGGGAATACACACCATGTAGACACGGGTGTACCAATTAACTTCCATCTTCCCTGGGACTATGGGCCTGAAGCCTCCGGCCTAGAGACTGGGCTCATTCTCTCAAGAAGTCTGTGGCAGGAACAATCAAACCATTGGCCTTTTGGCTGGTCGTGGAGTGTTTTAAACACAAGGTTTTACACATGCGACTTGTGTATTTTTAAATGACTATCTTATACTTCAAAATAACTTTAATAAACATAATATTATTTTTCAAACAAAGTTTCATTTGAATATCAAAACTCCCTGTATATCATGCAAGTCACAGAATGAAAGGAGATTGTTAATGAATTTTGAGACAAAGCTTTGACAATGGTGTTGAGGAAAATATTTTTTATAGAGAGTTTTCTGTAACTAGGATGGTTAACAGAGCCTTGGTGGGTTACACATTTGGCTTCTTTCTAAATGTTATGAGGTTCAAAATCACCAGTCAATCCAAGAGAGAAAGAAGAGATTTTCATAAAGAATTACAATCTCTGAAATGCACACGGTCATTTCTGCCTTGTCCTGCATGGTTACTATGAATTGCATTTGATGCAATGCTAGTAAGAGTCTGGTTAATAAAAAGCCCTGGTAGAGCTGTAGACATTAGGCATTGGGCCACCTCCCAGTTCAAAGCCACCAGTTGCTCCTCAAAAGATGGATGAGGTGGTCTTCTGCCATGAAGAGTTACAGTCTCAGAAACCCTGCGTAGGGTCACTATGAACCAGAATCAGCTGGATGGTCGTGGTTTTGGGTTGGTTTCACATGGTTCTCACCCACTGCTTTCAAGTCAATTCCAACTCATAGTGACCATATTGGACAGAGTGGAACTGCTCCAGTGAGCTTCTAAGACCATAACTCTTCATGGGAGTATAAACCTTGTGTTCTCACATGGAGAGTCTTATGATTTTGACTACAGATATTACAGTTAACAGCACTGCATGTAACCCAGTACACCACCAGGATTCTTTTATGTATGGTTAATATAATTCAAATGAAAATCTATCAGAGACATCAATGCTGTCTTCTTGAATTCTCAGGGTACAAAGAAAAATTCTGACACTAAGCAGAAAAGAGAAAAGTCAACAGCCAACAGTTGACTTCCATGTTAAATCTGGGTGGTGCCAATTTCTATTTCTCCAGAGAAATCATCCAGCGAAAAAATTATATAGCAAAATAATTACTCCCTCCCCAAGTGTTTGTGAAATCCCTTAGGGAAATGGAGTCAGTATTCAAATAATGGCAGTTTTGCCTACATTATTTAATCTAGGAACCACGGAGAGCTCTTGGAAGAGCAACTCTCTTCCACTATAGGTAGGGTTTTAGAAAATGTATTATTCTGTGGGTCATAAGCATAAAGTTCTATTTATTTGTGTATACCTAAATGTTTTTGGAATTTTATTTATCATTATGATGACTAAATCACCAGGTAGTAGAATGACAATTACACAGAAAGTATAAACATTTAGTACCTTAGATGATGCTAATTTTAAAGGAATTGATTAATGAGGATATAAGATGAGGAATCCAATTATATGGCATGGTGTACTCTGAGATCTACTACTTAATATAAATGGGACAATAGGATATAATACATTGTAATATAAAACTATTATATAATATAATTAAAGGGTTGACATTTTAGACATGGTGACAGACAAGTAGTATATTTTATATAATTTTTAACAGCACTCTGAAAATCAGTGACTTTATTTTTTCACTTTTGCAGTAGTAAAAAACAAACAAACATGAGACCAAACTATAAAGAAATATTTCCCAGGCTTATTCATATAAGTGCTAAAGCAACAATATGAACTCAACAGTTGACATTATAATCTATGTTTTTCCCAATACACTGCATTATCCATAATATTATTTTCTTCTGTATCAAATCTGAGTGAAATGTGTTATTATCCATATCCTTGAGTGGCAGAATACCTACCGTCATTTACAAAACAGATAGTGCAGGTCAAACTAGCTAAGACCTATCAAGCACATAGATTAGAACATGGCATAATGACCCGTTATATGAAGGGTTATTAATTAAATAAAGGAATGATAAAGCAGAGACTCAGATTAAAGAATTTATATAAGGAGAATAGCATTTCAGAAATATGTAACTATACCCTGATTTGATTTTGTGCTAGCAATGCGGGTGTGTAATTGAAACATCAATTTGTTTTGTTTGGTTTATTATCAAGGAGTCCTGGTGGTGCAGTGATTAAGTGCTGGGCTCTAACCTAAAGGACAGAAGTTCAAACCCACCAGTCACTCTGTGGTAGCAGGATGCGCCTGATTTCTCCTGGGAAGATCACAGTCTCAGACACCCAATGGGGAGTTTTACTCCATCGTATCGTACTGCTATGAATCAGAATCAACTTGATGGTGGTGGAGAGTCTTACACTTTGGTATGACCTTTGGTAGGTGATTGGATAAATCCTTCAGCTAAAACCTAGTCTTGTGCATAGAAGATACAATTGATTTCATTATCCATAAATTTTACCTCAAAGATTACAGTAAAGAAACAAGCAAACTAACTGTGAAACCAGCCTGGAAGCCATAGCTGACCTCTTCAGGCTCCTGTAGCCTATTTCTAGAAATGAGACTGAGGCAGACATGCCTCTATCCTCCGTCAGTTTTTGCCTTAGACTGATGGCAACCATTCCTCTCACTGTAATCTATTAAGCCCTACACTCTACTTCCCTGCTGGGTTCCATAATTCATTGCACTGGCCACATAGAACTCCCTGATGGTGCTCACTATTAGGAAGTTTATGTAGGAAATTAACAGGTTACAATCTATTTGGGAAATGTTCAAGGTACACTTGTTCAGTCAGGGCAGTTTCTTCCTCTTCCTTTAGGCCTGGCCTCTGCTGTCAGCCTCATCCCAAGGTAATTTATCTCCATCTCCATGGGCCAGCATAACTCAGCTCAGAAGCACCCCACTCCAGACACCAACCTCTTACCATAGAGCACCCATCCTTTCTTGTTCTGTGATCTGGAATTTATCTCCATCTCCATGGGCCAGCATAACTCAGCTCAGAAGCACCCCACTCCAGACACCAACCTCTTGCCATAGAGCACCCATCCTTTCTTGTTCTGTGATCTGGAATGTATCTCCATCTCCATGGGCCAGCATAACTCAGCTCAGAAGCACCCCACTCCAGACACCAACCTCTTGCCATAGAGCACCCATCCTTTCTTGTTCTGTGATCTGGAAAGTGCACCATTGTGTCTTGTGTAGTCCTGGTTCTATTGCTGCTGCTTCTCAGTCCCTCCCTGGTACCAAAGCGATCTCGTGGATCAAGAAAGTTCAATGCACAGGGATTTTGGGTTCCAAAAGATGTTCTCCATTCCTGGTTCTCCTCTCTTGCTCAGTAGTTCTCAACCTGTGGGTCCTGACTACTTTGGGGGTCAAACAACCCTTTTACAGGGGTCGCCCATGGATTTGGGAAATGCAACATTCATAACAGTAGCAAAATTAGTTATGAAGTAGCAACAAAAATAATTTTATGGTTGGGAGGTCACCACAACATGAGGGACTTTATTAAAGGGTCACGGTATTAAGAAGGTTGAGAACCACTGCTCTTGCTGGTAGTGAGATCCCCTATTCCTGCTTCTTGGATGACTCATTTCATACCCAGCAAGATAACAATCACAGTCACCCAGTTAACCACCATTCACAGCTGAACCCTAACTCCAGTGAGTATCTTCCCCAACCTTTTTACCCAGACCCATCAGGAAAATGAAAGTTGTTTAGTGGAAGTAAAAAGGCTATGACTATTAGAGCCATATTAAATAATTCACTGCATTGCGCTAGCAAACCTAAACAATGAGGGGAGATTGACATATAAAACTGTTGAATGCAACATTAGTACTATGATAAATTACAGATAAAGTTTGTATAAATTACAAATGAAACATGTGTTAAAGTCATTTATACAAAAAAAAAATCATCTTCCATAGGACATCATTAATACAGATTCTCTTATGGGAGAATAAGCATGTACATTTACATTATTATCACTGAAGCCAGTAATTTGTGATTCTCCTGTTGCCAGCAACATTATTCATCTCTGGTATCACTGACAAAAAGGAACTGCTGGTGGCACAGTGAGTTAAGCATTGGGTTGCTAGGTTAGTGGATTACAGTCTCAGAAGCACAAAGGGGCAGGTCCACTCCACCCTCTTGTGTTGCTATGAGTCTGATTCAACTTTATTGCAATGATAGCTGAATGAAAGCATGTTGTTATTTCCCAAATCCATGGGCAACTAGAAGACCTGGTAAAGAGAAGAAAGAGAGGGCGGTTCAGGAAGTTCTGGAGGTTGGATGATGGAGCTACAGGGGATTGGTGTGCTTTTGCAGAATCAGCTAACTGAAAACAGTTAGTTAAGTGTAAAATATTTATGCCCCTTAAATACTCACTTAAACTAACTAGGTAGGAGAGGGCATGGGATGTGGGTGGGAGGGCCAGATATCTAAATTCTGTTTGCTTCTATTTCCTTAGGATCTAGTCCTTCTTAAAACCAGTAGTGTATTCACAAGGGCAGAATATTTCCTTCACTTCTCTATTCTTTGATAAGGGAAATGGACTTTAAAAGAGTGCTAATGATGTGTTAATTGATAGAGATTTAAATACTGAGTAACCT
>NW_022111316.1:5997177-6005346 GCF_000313985.2 Echinops telfairi | reverse complement strand
GTTTGCTCACTGATCCCTTCCCCTACCTCCTCCTCCCCCTAAGTCCTTCTAGAACTTTTGGTTCCATTTCTTTCTCCTCAGGCTTTCTTCCCATGCCTATCTCATATAGGTAGGCAAACCAACAATAATGTAAATAATACAAAAAGAAAACCAAAGATTAAATAATATATATGTATATTAGCAGAATTAAAAAACAAACAAACAAAAACAGCATAGATAATCCAGGTCTCTCCTCTGATATTTATGATTATCTCCCTACTGGTCCTGGGGGGATTCTGGTTACTGCCCCTCCTAGCCTGAAGTCTATCTGAGAGGTTTCCTCAGGGGTGGTGTGGCTTGGCTTTGCTCCCATTGCTGATCTGTTATGTTCCCTTCTTGGTTCGCCCTGTTGTGGGGGGTTCAGAATGGACTCACTCCTCACTGTAGTCCCCAGTATTATCCTCTATTATGGAACGCTACAGAAAGGGGTCATCATGTCTCTGTTGTCAGCCCTACAATCCTCTCTATGCTTTAGCAGCTCCATGCGGGGACATCGTCCTTAGGGGTTGGGGTGCCAATATAGGGTCTAGAATCTCATTCTCTCATGTTCCTTCTTGGCTTGCTTATGTGTAGGCATGGCAGGCCGGGTCTTCTCCCCAACCTGTAAGTTTAGTGTTGCCTCTGTAGCACATACTTCTAGGGAGGGGGAGGTTTGGCTCTGATTGGGGCTGGCTCTGTAGCCCTCTCTATTCACACATTGCTCCATGTAGTGACAGTCTCCTCAAGGTTTGGTGCACTGTGGTAGGGTCTGCATGCACACTCCCAATTATATGGAGACATAACTAATACTCTCCCCCGTGTGGGTTACTGTCCTGCTTCCCCAGTACCATCATCACTCCACACTTTTCTCCCTCCCCATTCCCCCCTTCCCCCTACTTTATGTTGGAATGACATGTGTGTCCTTGGGTTTGGCTTGTCCCCCTGACTGCCTGTACCTCAACCCATGTAGTGTGAGATAAGTGGCTTTTCTTCTATATCTATTGTGTTGATTATACTTACCACAGTGGACTCATGTTATACTTGTCCTTTTGTGATTGGCTAACTTCACTTAGCATGATTTCTTCCAACTGTTCCCATGAAGCAATATGCTTCATGCGATCATCAGTGCTTTTTAGTGATACTTAGTTCTCCATTGTGTGTATGTGCGAGAGTTTTCTAATCCACTTATCTATTGATGAATATTTAGGTTGTTTCCAATTCTTTGCGATTGTGAATTGCGCTGCAATAAACATTGGGACCCAGATGAATGGTCAAGGTCTATTTCTTATCTCGTCTAGATATACACCCAGTAGAAGGATAGCTGGGTCATAAAGAAGCTCAAATTCAATTTGCTTTAAATATCGCCAGATCACTTTCCACGGAGCTTGTACATATCTACACAACCACCATCAGTGGAGGAGAATCCTTATCTCACTACATCCCCTCCAACATTTGTTGCTCTCTGATTTTCTGATCTATCCTCAATGGTTATCCTCAAGGGTGTTAGGTGGTATCTCATGGTTGTTTTAATTGGCATTTCTTTGATGGCTAATGATCGGGAGAACTTTTTCATATGTTTATTGGTCATTCGGGTCTTCTCCCCAGTAAAACTTCTGTTCAGGTCTTTTGACCACTTCCTCAAGGGGATTAACTGGTTTTTTTTTTCTTTTTAGAGGTTAGGAGGGTGAGTTAGTTAAATTTAATGTGCCAACCTGGCCAATAAACACATGTGGGGTTAACTGAAAGGCAGAGAGATAAATGGCTTGGTGAACCTTGCCTTTCTAGTTCTTAAATCTCTTGCCTTGTGATGGTCGGACCAGGGTGCAGCTCCCTTAGTCAATTTCCTGCTTCAACTGGCAAGGCTCACTTCCTGCAAGACATCCCCGAGGAAAAGTTGCATGGACCTACCGCGATGCAGCCCTGGGTGCTGGAGCAGTCATGTAGCGACCCCTGCCAGTGCTGAGATGCTTACACATTCACTGATTTGACTTTCCTCCTGCAGTTGGCATCCTGGTGTTTGTTTTGTGAGATGGAGGAGGACTTTGTGGATTGGTGTCAGACATATGGGTTTATGGTTTAATGTTGGACTTGTGGGCTTGGGCATAACTAGGTTGGGATGTTTTCTTGAGGTGCACTTAAGGTGGGGAAATTTGCTTCAAGAAATTCCCTCACTAATTTAGCTGTTGGCTTCTCTGTTTTCTCTTGTTCTGGTAGATCAATTATTCGAATATTGTTCCTATTCGTAGCATCTGTCATTGAGCTCTTGTTTTATTCCACCTCTTTGATATTCTTGTTTGACTGTCTTTCTGATTTGTTGAAGTCTGCCTGAATGTCCTCGAGGTTGCTGGTAGGATACTCTGCCTCTTCTAATCTGTTGGTGAAGTCTATGATCTTGTGTTTTGTTTTTGTTACCTCATCCATTAGTTCTTGTGTTTACCTTTGGTGTGCAGACTTCATCCCTACTATCATGGAATTTATCCCCTCTATCGTGGATTTCATCTCCTCTATCATTGCATCCTTATTCTACATTAATTGCCTCATATCCTGTATTACTCCAAGAAACATTCCAAAGATTTCTTTTTGTGGCACACTATTTTCTGATTCTTATATTAGTGTCAATAAGTTTATGACTTCCTGTGCTGTTACATTTTGTTTTCCTTAATTTTTTTAAGGTATTGAAATAGGTTGCTGTTTACTTGTCAGTTTGGAATTGGGTGCCATGTTTTCTGGAGAGCAAGAGGCTCAGAGCTCTTTCTCTGTGTGACTGTAAAGAGAGTTTTTGAAGACTACCTGTGGCCTACTATGGTGGTGGGTTGGACTATTATGTAGGCAGGGTGCTACAGCAACTCAGTGGCCACCAACAGTGTGAGGTGCAGAGTGGCAGAGGCCTAGGCTGTACTGTCTGTCCCCAATTTTCAGCATTTTAAAGACTCTCTTTGGAGCCCAGAGCTTGTAAAGCCAGTTTTGAGGTTTGGGCTTTTAGCTATCAGAACCAGTTCACTTTCCCATTTTGTTATGGTAAAATCCTAAACTGTGCTCTGGAGATCAGAGTTGTTATGTTAATGTTATGTTAAAGGAGAGTTCTGGCTGCTTACATTCAGAGTTACACAGAGGACCATAACATAGCATTGTGACCATTTGTTTGGTTTAAAAAAAATTCCCTTATTTTTATAAAGGGCTTGTGGGATGCCCTGGTATTGGGGCTTGTCGTGCTGCCCCAGGGAAGGGGACCAGAGTAGCAGAATGGGTTTGGGTTTACTGGAACTAAATTCTCCCCTGGCTGTACACCTTTGTCACTCCCTTCACTATGCTGGATGGCCTACCAGTTGTGCTCTGGGGAACTGCATTCTATCACAGGTAGATATCCTAGTAACTTTTTAATTGCTGCAAATTATTATTTAATTAGCTATGGTTACCCACATTGGCAGGCGTGGAGGTGGAGAGAGGGGGAAAGGTGGTGGCTGATGTAGTAACTCTATTCCCAGGCTTCAGGAACAGGGAGGATAGCAGAGAAGGGAACTCCTGTGTGAGGTCTTGTGCTAATTGTCTGAGGCTCTCTTTGTTCCTGGCATTAAGACTACTTTTAGAAGGCAGCCTGGGGATATTACTGCTCACTGAAGGTCTCTTATTTTGGGCAAAGGAAGGGATGGTAGATGCTGTCTTGCTGGGCCTAGCAAGGGTTTAGATGAGCCCGTGGATAGATGCGGTAAGCTTAGAGGACTTCAGTGAGTTCTCAAATTGCTTTGTGGATGAAAATCACAGGGGGAGGTCTGAGCCAGACCCTAGCACCCTGAAGCTATTTTTAGCATCCAGCCTCTCAGTATTGGCTCCTTACCTCTTAATTTTTTCGTCTAGCATCAGGAGAGCCAAGTGGGTGATTCTACCTGGAGGCCATCTTGATTCCCTTCTCCTGCTTACAATTCTTGAGTAGAGATTAAACCCCCAAATCAAAGGGAATGCTATTCTGACTCATAGGGAATTTAATGATAATTGTCTACAATCTGCATCTTTATAGGTGTAGACATCCTAATTTTTCCTCTTTGGAGCTACTGTTCAGTCTGAACTGTGACCTGTTGGTTAACAATCTAACAGCTAACTAACAGGCTCCCAGAGCTCTTTAATACAGATTTGGGTGGGTGAAAATGATTAAAAAACACAAACAAAAATAAAGCAAGGTAATTGGGGCAATATAAGTTTTTCATATCTTGTTTTGGGTATGTTTTTTGCTTTTTTTCCCCTCTGTCAACACTTCCCCTACTCTCATAAAATTAAGGATAATAAAATATTTTAGACTTAATGTTACCTTTGGGTCAGGGGAGGGAATCGCCTCATTTAAATGGCAGTTTACTTTTATTATCTTAAAGTCCCTTTGATAAGTAAAAGAAGGGGAATGGTGGACTAAGAAGAAAAAGATGAAAACACAGTGCAGGGGAATGAACAGGGAGAGAAGGAAAAAAACAAAACAAGAAAGACAGGCCTGTCAGAGCTATGAGAGAGCTTACCCCAAACATGGACAGATTGAATTTGCCAAGATTGAAGAGGACTAGAAATAAGGTGAGAAAAAAATACTGAGGAAAGAGGGAAATCATCTGTTAAGAAGTCATTACTGTAAATTTAATTTCTTTATTTCTAAAATAACCCAATGTAAATACAAAAGTTCAATCTCCTATCCAAGGAAACTATGAGAAGAAACTTGACTTCAGTGAGTGAGTTCATTCTTCTGGGACTGACCAATCGCCTGGAATTACAGATCATCCTCTTCCTGCTCTTTCTGGCAGTTTACCTGGTCACAGTGGCAGGGAACCTGGGCATGATTGTACTCATCCAGCTCAATGCCCGGCTCCACACGCCCATGTACTTTTTCCTGAGTCACTTGTCCTTCGTGGACCTGTGCTTCTCGTCCAATGTGACTCCAAAGATGCTGGAGATCTTCCTGTCAGAGAGGAAAACCATTTCCTACCCTGCTTGTCTGGTGCAGTGCTACTTCTTTATTGCCTTAGTTCATGTGGAGTTCTATGTCCTGGCCGTGATGGCCTTTGACAGGTACATGGCCATCTGCAACCCTCTACTGTATGGCAGCAAAATGTCCAAGAGCGTCTGCACATCCCTCATCACAATTCCCTATGTGTACGGGGCTCTCACTGGCCTGATGGAGACCATGTGGACCTACAAGCTAGCCTTCTGTGGCCCCAATGAGATTAATCACTTCTATTGTGCTGACCCTCCACTGATTAAGCTGGCTTGTTCGGACACCTACAACAAAGAGACATCAATGTCTGTGGTGGCTGGCTGTAACCTTTCCTTTTCCCTTCTCATTATCCTTATTTCCTATCTTTATATTTTCCCTGCTATCCTGAGGATTCGATCTACAGAGGGTAGGCGCAAAGCTTTCTCTACCTGTGGTTCCCATCTGACAGCAGTCACCATATTCTATGCAACTCTTTTTTTCATGTATCTCAGACCCCCCTCTGAGGAATCTGTGGAGCAGGGTAAAATGGTGGCTGTGTTTTACACCACAGTGATCCCCATGTTGAACCCCATGATCTATAGTCTAAGGAACAAGGATGTGAAGGAGACATTGACCAAAGAACTGTTCAGAAGAAAATTGATGTCTAAATAAGTTTCATTGCTCCTCTTGGTTAGGTTGTTTTGTTTTATTTTACATATCTGTGGCAGTTACATAATCTCCTGTCAACTTGAGCAAAGGGGTGGACTCTAGCCTGTCAATCTGGTCATAGCCAGTGATGTCTTTGTGGGCACGGCCTTCTCCTGAGGATTCTGGGAATTCCTGTATTCCTCCTTGGAGGCCTGACACACACTTTATGCCTCACATTCTGCTGACAAGCCACATGAAGCTATGCTGATGGTAGCCAGAGCCCTGGAGCTGGAGGGGCCACATGGAGAGCCGTGCCAGCACTGAGATTCTTGCACAAGACTTTACACCCGATGGCCTGTGATTTTCCTGCTTTGGGGACCATTGCATGTGCTGTGTAACTCTGTAGAATAATTTATGGACTAGTATCTGACATATGAGCTAATGTCGTACTTATTGGCTAATATCAAGCTTATGAACTTGATCTGTATTGGGTCTTGATGTTTTCTTAATATACAATTATTCTTGGATATAAAATTCTCTCTTGCAAACATATGAGTGTCTCTAAATTTGTTTCTCTAAGCAGCCCAGACTTAAAATATATCCTATGAATTATTCTTAGGGCTTACTCTAAAAATGCTTGATCATAATTTATTTCATTTCGTGAAGTGATGGGTTGGGAATAAGTCGTAATATTTCCATTCATTTTTATGAATGTTGAAATGCAAACTTTGTACTGAGTTATTCATTTATTTTTAATTGCATCATGGCATGAAGTCATGTGTAATTATTTTCAACTTTAGGGAAACTAGGATATAATTGTCAGGGGCAGTTTTATTCTTAAAATAGTTATGTAGCTTCCTCAAAACATGTGACATAGCATTCCACTTAAAATAAAAATGGAATATTGTAATGTAGTCAATAACATTCAGTGTGGTTTGCTCTCTGAGTGTCCTTGATCATCTCCTGAAGCTTGTGTCTTAGCCACCTGCGTGGTTGTTTTCTTGGTCTCTGTTACTCCTTTAAGATGGAGCAGTCTATATCTTTCTATTTGTATATATATATATATATATATATATATATATATATATATATATTCTTACCTTGTCCAAGAATATTTTTTCCCATATCTTAGTAAATGTTCTGACATACCATTATATTTACATTATAATTTAGTAACTCCATATATAATTATCTTATGTAAGTATTCATGGTTCCAAGTTTACAATTATGAGGCCTCTTATGAATATCTCTTACATCCTTTCCATGTACATTGATAAGAAAACTCAAACCCACATTTGCTCTTGCTTGCTTCCTTCCAGAGACAAGCATAGTGACTAAAAAAAAAAGAGTCCATTTCTATGGGTAATTTGAATAGAAAGATAAATTAATGTTCTCTTATGATACTAATGGTAATATTCAAATTTTTAAGACTGTGTAATTCGCTAGCTCATAAGTTTGTTTTAGCTATACAAAATAGTTTAAATCATACAGTCATAATTTTGTGTTTGTTGATATAACTTTAATTATACACAAAATAATAATAATAATTATACTATAATTGGGGGAAGTCTGTCATTTTTAATCTTAATTTTGAAGGAAAACTGCCTTTATTAATTGTAGGGGCACTAGGAGTCTGAACCAACACTATGATACATGATATAATAGGCAAATTAAAATAATTAGATAAAAAACACCAAAATATACAGGATAAAATATACATATTTTAAACTTTTTAAATAAATAGCTTAGCTTTGAGAAGAATGATGGAAATTCCAAAGGTATTTAGAGTAGAAACAGGAGTGGTTAATGGATATTGAAAAGCCCTTCCAACAGCTTTCCTCAGGGTAACCTATAGCCCCAGATGGGATGTGTAATGCTATTGTGGAGCTGTGTACAGCCAGGACTTGGAGCTTCAATTCCCCGTGAAATTATGATTAATAAAGGACTAACACATCTGCTCAATTACAGAGTCAAAAAGATAAAGGCAAGATTATATATCTGTATACACACACATACATATACCATAGGGATCTAATAGAAGTGGTACAAACTCAAGGCCTGGTGGGCCAGGATGTGCTCCACTCTCTCCTCCTCCCCCTTTATCTGCTTCCATGTGCTCTGATCAGATATGTCCCTCTCCCAGAGCTGCAGATTCAATGCCATCCTTTGAAATAAAATTTTCTGGGGGGAAGGGCTGGTGTCCATGTAGTAGTTGGGATTGGGAGAGGTGCCTCAGATCTCTCCACTGGTTCCCTACTCCATGCCGGCATGTTGCATTCACTTCTTAGAGCACTGGGTTGAAGTCTGGTCCCTCTTTTCCTGTGGAGATATAAACAATACCCTCCCCCTTGGGTGGGTTAGTGCATGTGCCCCCGCTACCCATTAACCATACTACTTTCCTCTGGTTCCTAAATGCTTCCTCCTCCCCCACTATCATGATCGCAATTCTACCTTACAAATCTTGCTAGACCAGACTGGTACACTGGTACAGATAGGTACTGGAAACACAGGGAATCCAGGGAAGATGATCCCTTCAGGACCAGTGGTGTGAGTGG
>NW_022111316.1:5994796-5995925 GCF_000313985.2 Echinops telfairi | reverse complement strand
AGGGATGGATGGACTCCCCAAATTAATGCCCATAAGCACTCTACTCCACAAGTCATCCTCTTGCCTAAGAACACTCAGTTTTACTTGCTCTGTGGGCTGGAATGTTAACTACTTTTTCACCCTCAGGTTGCTCATTCTGTTACTGCTTCAATGATATCACAGAGGCAATTTGGATCCAGGAAGTTCACTGTACAAACATCTAGGGCTCCACTCCTGAATCTAGCTGTTAGAAATCTGATCTCTTGTTTCTCAGAGGGTTCATGTTATACCAAGTGTGTTATAACGTTGGATAATATGACAATGAATTCTGTATTCACAGGTGAATTCTAGCAGTGTCTTCTCTCCACCTTTTTATCCAGACCCATACAGCAAAAGGTGTTACAGAAACTTTGGCTAGAAGAACCACGTTAAATAAGCCATCACTCCTACACTTTTTCACCAATTATTAGTATATCTAGAAACTGTTGAATGCAAACATATTGTTACAAAAATTGAAATTGAATAATACCCCAAATGCAAATTCATGACAATAAGTTCATGCCAATATAGCATTTACATCTTCAAAGCTTCCATGAAGTACAAAATTGAAAGACAAAAAATAACATTGAGTTCAAGAGCAAACCTAGTGTCCGTGCAAAAGCAAAGACAAATATATGTCATAGGAATGAATCATTAAGCACCCAGGCCTCAATGAATTAAACGAGTTAAAACTCAAGCTCATGTTAACATTAACGAAGATAAGAAAATCCAAACACAGACATGCCACACTTGGGGAAAACACATAACTATGAGAAACTCAAAATCAACAAAAAATTAAAACAGCTATAGAAAAAAAAAGACACATTGACTTCAAAAGGGCAATATGAAAATCCCTAGCTGGCTTCCTAAAAGAAACAATGGAGACCATATGCCATATTGATCTTTAAAATATAAGGAAAACCAAAACTACCAACTTAATGTGTTTTTAAAGGAGATTATTCTAAAATAAATGTCAAGAATTTTCTGAAAAACAGAAAATAAGAATTGAGAATTAGTCAGCACAAATAACAGAACAAAACTCTAAATAATAATAATAAAAGGGACACAAACCAACACAACCCAAAATGCCCTATGTGATATAAAAAGACTT
>NW_022111316.1:5993105-5994068 GCF_000313985.2 Echinops telfairi | reverse complement strand
TTGACATTATAAAATCAACAAAAATAACATAACACTCATATCCTGGCGAAATAGCCACATGGCAGCCGAAAATTGTATATTCCCTTCTCGTTCTCCCACTGTTCCCTAGCTTGTCGTGCATTCTTTCCAAAAATTGGTACTTTTTAAAAATGCCGCGGGACACGGGACAAATTGTTAAAAATCTGGACTGTCCCACCAAAAGTGGGACGTCTGATCACCTTAGAGATGGTCCCCCTCTCATTACTGTAGTACCTATAGCACTACCCCTTCCTGTGACATATGTCTTTACCTGTAATTAGGGGGCTTGTACACCTCCAAAGATATATGAATCTTGGTTAGCAATAAAGAAGCTCTCCTGTACCGCACTCTGTCCCGCTGGCTCTCTCCCCTGTCCCCACTCTCCTTGTCCTACTTCCCCTCCCCCTCTCTCCTGCCCTCTCATCTCCCATCTTCAGTGGACCACAGAGTGAGGATAGCTTGCTACCATGAAATGTGTCTGACTCCTTCATTTAACTCTCTCTCTTATATCTCTCCTTATTCTCTATACTTTATTATAACCTGTATACATATGTATTTAACTATACAATTGCACCTATCAAACCTGCAATTAGTTGTGGGCAGCTGGTCTTTCCCGCACATTGCACCTCTTTCAGTGGTCTTAGATACACACCTATTTAAACACCTAAATTATGAGATATATAGACACTGAGATAAATTGGAAGATTAAGACCTTTTCAGTAGACACTCTTAGATCAATAGCAGATCTACATGGAATTACCTAATCCTATTCACTGATGATACCCAACAAATTTTGCTGAATTGTGTCTGGGGTCTTAAAGGCTTGTAGGCAAACAAGCGGTCATCTAGCTCAGAAACAACAAAGTCCACAGAGAAGAAGCACACGAGCCTGTGCGAACACGAAGTGTTGAAGGGAACAGGCAGCAGATACCAAAAAACAAAAAC
>NW_022111316.1:5988718-5990395 GCF_000313985.2 Echinops telfairi | reverse complement strand
TTTGGGTTAACTAGAAACTGATGTGTGAGCTGTATATTGTAAAGACTGCATTAGAGTGATTGTGTAACGAGGGGTTGTGACGCTGTATCTCAATTGATATGAAATATATATATATATAAATCCATTACCTTTTTATCACTTATCTATCCCAAGGATTTTTTCACCTAGCTCTCTTTTCCTTTATTATACTTTCCCAAACATTATAGGGTCAATTGAATATTTTATTAACATTCACATTCATTTCTTGTATAGTCTTTTTAAATATAATTTTTGGCAATGTTTGGTGGTTGCCCAAAGGATTAAAATTTCATTTGTAGTGGCTAGTCCCAACATCACCTGTTTCTTCATCATTATCCTAATTTTCATATTTTCATCTTTACCACCATTCTCTGTATCCATTCTGAAAATCCTTCCCCATGTGGGGGTTTCATATCACAACTGCCACTGTCCTTTATGGGTTTCTGTTTCGTGTGGATTTGAGGACCCATTCTGAGGCATTTAAAGAATGGTTGTATGTCTTTATGGGACCATAGTGCTATTCTTTTCCCATATAGTGGCTGGTGGGTTCAAACCAATGACATTTGGATTGGCAACTGACTGCCTAACCATTGTGCTACCATGAGTAATGATATAGAAAAGAAGTATTATTATGAAGACTAGGATACCTGCATAACTAACTCACCATTTATCTTAATCGCAAAATTGCCCTGATGTCTTTTTGCATATACTAAAATGCACTAACCAAACCACACCAACTGCCATCAAGCAAATTCCAACTTAAAGCAACTATAAAGAATAGAGAAGAACTGCTCCATAAGGTTCCTGGGCTTGTTAATCTTTAGGAAAACAGCTGATGGGTTTGAACTGCTGACCTTGAGGTTATCAGTCCAATGCGACACTAGGGATTCTATAAAAAGATGCTATTTGTGTCTAATCATTACTCAAAAATAAGGATTCTACTATTAAGATGAGGCTTTTGCAAACAGTTCCAGAGGGAGACCTAATGATGTCTCATGGGTTATTTTCTGATTAATTCTTCAGGGATGAGTCTTCATGGCTTGGCATGCATGTAACAACAAATAGAAAACTTCAAGAAATATATTGAAGTACAATGCAAAGTGCAAATTATAAATCAGCATCATAAATGTCACTTGCAAGTAAAATTTTGCTGAAGATCTTTCAATAATGTTGGTAGGAGTACATTGCCAAGGAATTGCCAGAAATTGAGGGTAAATTTAGAAGATAAAGAAGAATAAGAGATAGCATTGTTAACATCAGATAAATCATGATTGAAAGCAGATAATACCAGGAAGATGTTGACTTTTTGCTTCATTGATTATACAAAGGCATTCAACTATGTAGACCATAACAAACTATGGCTAGCCTTGAGGTGAAAAAAAGGAAACTATAGAACAATTTATTGTTCTCATGAAGAACCTGTACATGTGTCAATAGACAGTTGTTTTAACAGAATAAAGGAATACTACATAGTTTTAAATTAAGAAAATCTGCAACAGTATTGCATCCTTTTACCATACTATGCTGAGCTAATAATCTTTATACAATCTACATGCTGAGCAAATAATCAAAATTAGATTCAATAAAGAAAAATGCTTTATCAGAATTTCAAGAAGTCTTATTAACAAGCTTCAATACACAAATGACACAATCTTGCTT
>NW_022111316.1:5982061-5987772 GCF_000313985.2 Echinops telfairi | reverse complement strand
AAAGGACTTTTTTCTATTTTAAAGGAAAAAGAAACAAAAATCAGACTATTTTAAAAGTTCAGGATTAAGACTTTCTATGTGTCTGCTAAAAGCTCTCAGGATAAACACTGGTAAATTTGAAATAGTAGGAAATAGGATCAAGACATACCATTTTCTTCCTCACCCCAGAGATTTACCATTAAACCCTGGTGGTTGCTAACGCATGATGTAATACTCATTGCTGCTCTCCAGTTCTTCTGAGATTTTCTTCAGCTTGCAGACCCCACCTCCTTCATCCTACTATAAATATGAATTTATTTTGTAGGTTAGAGAGATAGCAGGAAACCTCTGTAAAAACAGGGTGAGAAAATCACTGTCTATAGGAATCAGAAGTAAGTCTTTGTGTCTTTATCATTTTTATAGTTGATAAAAAATGCTGTTAAAATCTGACCCCGAGGCTTATAAATATCGTCAATTCCCCATTTGTAAAATCACGTTTTCCTTATCTTTGCAAGTAAGTGTGGAACACGAAGCTTCAAAAGTATAGTGCTCTTGGCAAAGAAAGTGGAGGAAGTAGGAGTGTCAACCATGATCACTACCTCTATTTCTTCTAGCACCTATTAAATGCTTACTTAGGCACTGGTTTCTCTAAGAACATTTCAATCTTCATTTCAGCCTCATTGTTAATTTTTTACAGCTGATAAAACAGAAATCCGATGTATTATACACCTTGCCAACACCTTGCCAACATGCCACAGTTCATAGCTAATAGAACCAGAATTAGAACCATGGATTGAAATTAGATTTGTAACACTACTAACATGGAATCATTCACCTTTCTGGACATTAGAATGCATACATGCTTTACTGGCAGGTTCAAATAACGAGAACATATCGTATATCTGCACCTGCTATGTATTCTTCAAGATTGATGGTGTTTTGGGGTGCTGTTGGGTTGATTGTAATTCTTAGAAAACTCATGTCCAGAACAAAACACTTCCCATTGCTTTGCTTTCATTACACGTTTGTTTGAACTCATTGTTGCAGCCACTTCTCAATCCATTTTATTAAGAGCATATTGTTTTGGTTGACTCCTTCTCTACTTTAACAGAAGACACTCCTCAAATTTGTTTTGTTGCTTATTTTCATCCAACATTGGCTTGCTATTAAGTTAGAGTCATCTTTTTGTTGAGGTCTTTCCTGGTGTTTCTATGCTTCTCTCCTCTCCTTCTGTAACATTTACGACCCTTTGAAGTTTACTTATTGACTGTAAGCTCCAGGGGGTAGACGTTTTTATGGTTTTGTCCACATAGGCAGCTTCAATGTCTAAATGCAAATCACAGTGAGTACTGAAAATGACTAGTTTTAAGAAAATCCAGTACTGTATCCACAGCAACTTGCAGAGGAATTAGGATGGCTCTTACTCTCACTGATGGATAAAGAAAATTAATGATTTTTAAGTTCTATTTGGTGAAAGAAATGATATCTTAGTCCAAGGGATCCTGACTGTTTGTTAATCCCAAATTTTGGCATAGCTTCTATGTAGGATAGAAGACATTGGCGTATAGAGAACCACAGATTATGAGCCAGCTGCAGAAAAGAAAATACCATGAATAGGGAAAAGGTGGTGCTGGGTGGGGGGTTGATCTTAATCTAGTTTTACATATTGTATATCAATGTCATGTGTGTCCTTGCCACCATCTATAACTTATCATAATAATCTTCAACACCTCCAAGTCTATATATGGAATTCCATGCTACAGTTAGGGTTCAGGGAGAAAATGCATTGCAACTAAACTAAAGGAGGTTCTCAAGTTAGATGACTTGAGTTTGTGTCCCAGATCCATCCTCACTTGCAAATGTGATGTTGGTTCAAGTACATGAACTTTCTGTACTTCTCTGTTTTCATTTGTTACATGGGAATAATATGAACCAGAGAGGATTCTTCTTAACTCTTAAAGCAACAACTTATTTGCAAAGTGCCATTGAGTCAGCTTCAACCCATAGCGACCCTGTTGTTTGTCGTCAATAGATGTTCCTCTTATCACTACCATTGAGTTAATTCTGACTCATGTTCACCCTTTAGAACTGAGTAGAACTGCCTCTTTGGGTTTCTGAGACTTTAACTTTTTACAGGAGTGGACAGCCTCACCTTTCTCCTGTGGAGAACCTGGTGGATTAAACTTCTGTGGTTTTCAGCTCAATGTGTGACCCTCTCCACCAGCAGAGCTCCTTTCAGTGCCGAGATTACTTTATTCTGCAATAAGGGCTTACTATCCTGGATAATAGAACTAGAGTTGCAAAACTCAGTTTGGCTCCAACAACAAAAAGTCTTCTGAAGTGAGGCCAGAATTAGTCAGCATATAATTGCAATGAAATATAATCGTAAGATTTCATCTTGCTTAGTTCCACAATCAAGGCTCATGGAAGTAATCATCAAAAGATCAAAAGGTGCGGTGCGTTGGATAAACCTGCTGCACACGCTCTCTTCAAGGTGTTGAGAAGCAGGGGTGTTACTTTGATGACTAAGGAACGCCTGGCGCAGCCATGGTGTCTTCAATTGCCTGACATGCATGTAAAAGCAGGACTTTGAATAAGGAAGAATGAAAAAGATGTATGCATTCGAACCGTGGTGTTGGTACAGATTATTGAAAGGACCATGGACTGGCAAAAGAACAAACAGACTGTCTTAGAAGATATACAGACAAAACGCTCTTTAGTGGCAAACATGGCAAGATTTCATCTCATGTATTTTGGACAGGTTATCAGGAAATAGCAGTCCCTGCAAAAGGACATCATGTTTGCTAAAGTGGAGAAGCAGTGTAAAAGAGGAGAATCTTTGACAAGATGGATTGACACAGTGACTGCAGCAATCATTGCTCTGTATCCTAAAGGTTAAATAACCTTTGTTTCTCCTAAGCATGCAACACCATGGTCTGTTTAGAAAGTAAAGCATTGAAAGTTATTTATTCTGTCATTCAAACACTTTTTCTTTCCTTTTAAAAATATTAAATATATAAAAATTTGTGAGAAGTCCCAGCAATAATGAACTAGATTATTTGCTTGGAAACATAATATATAAAGAGGGAAAGCAGATACAGTCATATGATGTAGCATGTTAAAAATAAAGGTATGTAGAGGTGGTGGAACCACAGCTAAGCAAGTTATTAATTTGAGTTCATGAAACTGGGAGAATAATGAGAAATGTTTCTCAAGGAGGAGCTTTTAAATTGGGACTTTCTAAGATAAATAGAGTTTGGAAAACACAAAATAGTAAAAGAAAACAGAGAATATGTCATGCAACGGTCTATGTATGAGAGGAAATCAAAATGTATGCTACTAGCATTATAGTTGATACATATATAGATTTATCCTAAACAAACATTTTAACACTTCTCTGTGATCAGTAATAACCGAAGACAAGTTCTATTGGTAATATCATTTGTCATACCTTCAAAAAGGAGCTTTGATGGCATGGTGGCTTATGTATTACACTGCTAACTGCAAGGTCCACAGTTTGAAACCACCAGCCACTTTGTAGGAGAAAGAGGAGGCTTTCCACTCCATAAAGATTTACAGCCTCAGAAACCCAGGGAGGAAGTTCTACTCTTCCTATATGGTCACTATGAGTCAGATTTGACTCTATGGCAGTGAGTTGCAGGGAGTGGGGGTATATGCCTTCAAAAAAGAATACTTTAGTGCCAAAGGGAAAAATGATTTTGAGGTCAGAGCTAAAATCAAATAAAAAAATTCAAGTGGAAACATTCCGAAATCATTGAAGTTTTTAAGAAGTTTAGAAGAATATTGCATCACTTAAATCAAGTTTTTAAATGGATCAGAGATCTTAAGGAAGGATGGGAGGACCTCAAACATAAGCCAAAGAGGGAAGACTGTCAACTTCGATGAATTAAGACATGGTGGCTGATATCAGAATATGCTAGAATACCGTACTTCTTCCAATGAGTTGATATCTATTGAAGGTGAGACTTCACATTCTTCAGTATTTAAATTTAAGTAAAAATCTAAGTCTCTGTAAGCTTTTCACTCAAAGGGTTGCCAAAAGCATTGCTGGGACATCATGTAGCTCAATCTTTTAATCAAGATCAAAGATGATTTCACACAAGGAAATCCAAGTGCTATCTTGGATTTACCCATCTCATCCATACCCAATAAAAATTACTCTCAAGAGTATCAGTTAGGCCAGTTAGATGGAAGGCAAAGGCAAAAGGTCAGACATTTTTGGTGACTATTTTTTGAGCTTCTAAAGGGATGATCTTGACAAAATTTCTCAAAGGACAAAAGGAATCCATGTGGGCTTACTATAAAAAATTTTAAGAGAATTAAAAATAGCATGTTGCTGTCATGTGCCCTCAAATTACTGGACTCCACTAACTCCTCTAACTACCCATAGCAATTGTATGCAGAGCAGTAGGAAGCAATGTCTGGTTGATAATTATTCCTATGCTTGAAAAAAACAGTGTAGGTAAATAATAGACCAGGAAAAGTCATCCATGGAAATTCATTTTTTTATTACAACAACGTAGCTGCTAATTCTTCCTGTGTAACAATAGCTATGATATCATTGGGAAATTTAACCCAACCATCCTAATGCACTTCAGACTTCTATTTTTTTTTTAGCTAACCTCAAAGAACATTTCAAAGGTATATGATTTTGAATTCCTTGTAAATCCTAAAACTGTTCATTTCTCAAACAAGTTATAAATGAAGAGTTCAGAATTCTCTGAGGCACGGTTGTTGTTGCGAGGTGCCTTGTGTTCACAGCAGTCCTGTGTACAACAGAATCAAACACTTTCCTGGTCTTTGACATTCTCACCATTTTGAGCCCACGGTTGAAGCCAATGTGTCAATCCATACTTTGAGGATCTTACTCTTTTGCCCTGCTCTTCTACATTCTCAAAAACAATGCCCTTTTTCAGTGACCGATGTTTCCTGATATCGTGCCCACCACACGTGAACCAAAGTCTCTCCATCCTAACCTCAAAAGAACATTATGACCATACTTCTTCCTAGACAGGTCTGTTTATTCTTCTGTCAGACATAGTATCTTCAATATTTTTTCCAGTCCCATACTTAAAATGTATCAATTACCTTCACTCTTTCTTATTTAATATCCCACTTTAACATGCATATGAGGTGACTGAAAAAATTCTGTCTTGGATCAGGCACACCTTAACCCTCCAAATAATATCTTCGCTTTTTAACTCTGTCAAGAGGTCTTTTGCAGTAAACGCTCCCAATGCAATGCGCTGTTTGATTTTTTAGCTGCTTCTTCCCTGAGTTTTCACTGTGGATGAAAATGAAATCCTTGACAGATCGATTTAGGGATGAAAACACAGTCTTAAGCAGTGTTCAGACAAAATGCAGAATAAGTACAAAAAGAAGAGTCACATTTTGCTATGTTTGTGCAATGAGGATTTTGTAATTTTGTAGAAATACCTTCTGATTTATTGTCACACGTATAAATAGAGGTCTAGATATAGAGCTCAAAAAACACCAAAACCAAACGCATTGTCACTGATTCAATGCCTATACACAGCAACTCCCCTGTGAAGATCCAAGCCTTAACTGCCCAGGGGAATAGAAAGCCCGGTCTTGATCCCAGGTATAGAGCTAGAAAGAGGTAAACACTTAAATAGAAAGACAAATGAACTATTGAGTTGGATGCGGTACGAAATTGATATGGGTGGTATAAAGACAATGAAAATTTGAAC
>NW_022111316.1:5965105-5980657 GCF_000313985.2 Echinops telfairi | reverse complement strand
ATCCATGTACGGCACCTCAGATCTACTGTACCCAAATCTGCATTTTATCCACCTCCTCAGATAATTTGTAAGCACATAAATGTTTGAAATGTTTAATCTAAGTCACATTCTCTCAACTGTAATTCCCCAGAATCCGGGTACACTCAGTCTGATTGTTTAAGACCGTGATCATGCCTTCAGTTGTTCCTTGAATTGAATGTATATTCATCATTGAATAGGCTTCCTGTATCTGTTACAGCGATGGTGTGTCTATTATTTTTATTCTGTCAATGTAATAAAATGTCAAATCTATTTTGCATTCCTGAGAATAAGTAAAATTGGTAATATTGTAATTTTTATCTCGATGTATTAAATTTGTTAAAATAATATTGGTTGTTTTCATATATGCTTAAGAGGAATGATTGCTCTCTACTTTTCTTTTAATGCCTTTGTCAGGTTTTATCATTAGGATTATAGTATTGTAATAAAATTATCTAAAAAGATATTTTATTATTCATTTTGGAAAATGTTTGCATAACATTAGTACTATTTCCCCTTTAAATAGGAAATTGTTTCACCAATGAAATCATTATGTTTCATGTTTTTGTGTGTAGCTTCCATTTCTTAAGCACATACGGTCTATTGAGATTTTCTACACTTTTCTGTGTTTTAATAATTTATGTTTCTCAAGTATTTGCCCATTCATTTATGTTAACTAATACATTGGTATGAAGTTATTTATACTATTTCCTTATTTCCATTTGATATTCTACATTTTTAAATATCTTCTGAATAATTACTGAGGAAAGCATTTTATCACCTTCTCTATCCTCTTTAATCTGTCTACAGAGAGTTTATCAATTTAAATTTTTCAGATATTCAGCTTTTTTGTTAATTCTTATGTTTTCTATTTTATTGATTTCTGTTCTTACATCCTTCATAGGTCATTTGCATCTTCTTTTCTAACTTTTAAGATAGAATTTTTTTAAATTTAGCACTTACTTCTTTCTCATATAAATATTTAAAACCATGCATTTCTATAGAACAACAGCTTCCACCACATGCTCCTAATTTTGATATATTTTTGTTATCTTCATTCACTTTGCAACAATTTCTTAATTAACCTCTCTCTCTCTCAGTGCTATTGAATCAAGTATGATTCATAGAAACTCTATATAATAGGGTAGAACTGGCCCTGTGTATTTTGAAGACTGTAACTCTTTATGGGAGTAGAGAGCTTTATCTTTCTCCCATAAAGTAGATGTTCATTTCAACCTGCTAATCTTGCAGTGAACAGCTTAACACATAACCACTAGACAGACCACCATGGCCCTGAATTAACCTAATGTCATCTTAAACTTATCGATTATTTTGTAGCATGCATTAATTATTAATGTACTTTGGATTATATAATTTATTGTTACTTATTTTTATTACAATCTTTAACATTTACTGAGATTAGTTTTATGGTTTAGTATATGGTCATTAGAAATGAACATTTCATGAATAATTGAAAATTTTGTGACTTCTGAAGGCTTTTGGTATTATTTTTCTTAATTTTCAATGAATGCTTATTAGTGACATGGTACAAATACTGTATTTACTACAAGAATTTTTGGTCTACATTTTCTAAAAGTATTGTGATGTGATGCCAAGTCAATTTCAACTCATAGTGACCTTATATTTTGGAGTAGAAGTTCCCCATCAGGTTTCCTTGACTCTACTCTTTAAGGGGACTGACTGCCGAGTCTTTTGTTCCACAGGGAGCTACTAGAGTCACACCACCCATGTGCTGCTGGCTATTAGCACATCAGGCAAGCACTAAACCATTGCACCACCAACAATTCTTAACAATTACTAAATATGTTAAAATATGCAACTGTTATGTGGCCATTTTTCTCTTCATAGTCAGTTTTGCTTCATAAAATGTCTATTATTAAATACAAACATATTTTGAATTTTACTTCATCAAATTGACTAGACTTTTTTCATACTAAGAAAAATACTTTAAAAAATTTTCTGATAACGTTTCTTCTCATGAGGGTTTGTTTTGTTTTTGTTTCTTTTGATGCTAGCATAACTATGTCAGCTGTTTGATGACTATCTGTAGCATGTTATATGACTTCTATTATTTTCCTTTCAAACTGTATTTTTGTGTTTTGAAAGTGAAAGCAAGTTTGATAGAAAGCTCATAAAAGAACAAACTCGACAGCTCGTGGTCACCTATGCTGGTGTGCTTCTTCCATGTGGGCTTTGTTGCTTCTGAGTTAGTTGGCCGCTTGTTTATCATCCAGCCTTTGAGACACCAGATGCTATATCTTTTGATAGCCTGGCACCATCAGCTTTCTTCACCACCTTTGTTTATGCACACATTTGTCTTCAGTGATCGTATCAGGAATGTGGGCACCCACTGATCTGATTTTTAGTTCTTTGATGTCTGATAACTGGTCCCTTCTGCACCTTGTGGTCAGACAGACTGGTGTGCTACTTCCATGTGGGCTTTGATGCTTCTGAGCTAGATGGCCGCTTGTTTATCTTCAAGCCTTTAAGACCCTAGACAATATATCATTTGATAGCCGGGCACCATTAGCTCTCTTCACCACATTTGCTTATGCACACGTTTGTCTTCAGTGATTGTGACAGGAAAGAAGGAACCCACTGATATGATTTTCAGTTCTTTGATGTCTGATAATTGATCTTTTCTACACCTCATGGTCATAAAGGCTGGTGTGTTTCTTCCAGGTATCAAGCATCAAAGAACAAAAAATATCAGTGTAAAGGTGGGTGAGTGCAGAGTGGAGACTCAAAGCCCATCGGTAAGCAACTGGACACCCCCTTGCTGAAGGGTTGAGGGGAGGAGACAAACCAATCAAGGTGCAGGGTAGCAACAATGAAGCATAAAACTTTCCTCTAGTTCTTAAATGCTTCCTCCCCTCACTATTATCATGATCCCAATCCTACCTTACAAATCTGGCTAGACCAGAGGATATACATTGGTACAGATAGCAACTGGAAACACAGGAAGTCCAGGACTTCCTTCAGGACCAGTGGTGAAAGGGCCGAGGCCTGGAGGGTGAAGGGAATATAGACGTCGAACAGTGTAACTTATGACAAAACTATAATAAGTTGTGAATTATGAAGGGTTCATGAGGGAGAGGTGGTGGGGAGGGAGGGGGAAAATGAGCAACTGATATTAAGGGCTGAGGTGGAGGGCAAATGTTTTGAGAATGATGAGGGCAGTGACACAATGGATGGATAGATGGATTGTGATGAGAATTGTACGAGCCCCCAATAAAATAATTTTTAAAAAAGAACAAACTCACTACCTTTGGGTTTATTTCTACACACAGTGAATCTACATAGTGTTTCTGAACTTTTGAGAATCTTTATAGGAATGAACAAGTACATCTTTCTCACATGAAGTGAATTTGGGGTTTGAACTGGTGACCTTGCAGTCAGCAGTCCAAAATCTTGACCCATGGCACCATGACAGCTCCTAGTTGGGTGAAATTACATTTTTCCCCAATCTGTAAATCTCTGACTTTTAATTGAATTATTTAATACATTTATACTTATATAAATATAGACCTCTTTTGTATAGTAATTTATTGATGTAAATCTATGAGTTTCTAGTTAGTTATGTATGTTAACTTTTATTGTGAATTAGATGAAGGTACAGACCAGATCAGCTATTCTGCATTCAAAAGTTCATGCATTTATTTTTTTTACTATGGAAATGTTTATTTATTACAATCATGAGATAATTACTTAAAATAAATTATTTAATTTTGTTGTTGCGAGAGTGTGTGTTTTTGTCCTTTTCTTTATTTATTTTATTACTTATTAATTGTGAATTAATACCTATATCATTCCCGAGTTCAATCATGTCCGGCAGAATTGTAAAATTGCTACCACAATCAGTTTCCAAACATTCCTTTTCTACATGGACTCCTTGACATTGACTCCCCTTCACCCTGCCACCACCACTGTAACCCCCTCCCCCAAACTCTTATTCTATTTGCTATCTCTATATGTTCATCAATCCTGGATGTCATATACCTAAAAACAGCACAACATACAACAAAACTTCAAAAGGGTGACCCCAACAGCAAAACACTTCTGAGCTACACCCTAATATGAACAAACAAAAACAAAATGAAACAATACAAACCAAAATACAGAAACTTATGGAAACTAGATCAAGGTTCAGAATACTAGGGGATCTGCCGACAAAGTTTTAACTGTTCATGTAGAGTTATGCCTTTGATCTTCTATACTCAACTCTCTAATGCGGTCTGTTTAGTAATCACTTTCCTCGGATCCCTCGAGTTTGGATAGAGGGAGATCACTGCAGGCTTATTTCATGTGTAGTTCCACAAATGGATCTTGGGCTCCCATTGTCATCTGTAGCCTTCTGTAAACCAGATTATTACACTTTAGGCTCTGATACTAATCCCTCCTTTGACTTTGGGTTCTATGCTTCACAATCCTTCAGTGACTGATGGTGGTGTGCTTCTTCCACGTGGACTTAGTTGACATCGCACTTAGATGGCTGCTTGTTAGGGGACAAGCTTTTAAGACCCCAGACACTTTTTATTTTATCTAATAGGCAGGCAGCATCTAATTTCTTCACCACATTTTGCTATAGCACCCATATCTTCTGTATTCCCTTCCTGAGGGTGTGTATCAAGCAGGGCCATAATGTAAGAACTAATTGTTCTTAAATTCGACTGGGATTTAGTGTAAGCCCAACAACAATTCCTGCATCTATGTTTGTTTGTTTTATGTTGTTGTTCTTTAAATTTATTATTACTTCAGCATTAACATGAGTGTCATGTCATCGCAGCATTCAATCACATCAAGCAGAATTGTACAATGGCTTCCATAATCATTTCCCCAACATATAACTTCTTCCTGGGTTCCTTGGTATCGTCCCCCTCTTACTGACCCCTCCCCTATGCCTCCTTCCCCATCCCCACCTCAAAATCCTTTTTGTACTTTGTATCCCTATAGGTTCATCATTCCTGGTTTTCATTTACTGAAAACCAGAAAAATGCTGGGATACTGACTCCTGGGTCTTCAAGGGGCACACCATGTTCTAATTCATACATACTTAGTTTCATCTCATTCACGCCAACCCTCTCACTTATCCCATTTCTTCCTGGTGCTTCCTGTTTCTTTTCATCCTTTTCCTAGCCCATCCGTCTTCCTGTAAACTGCCCTAGACTTCAAATGGTTGATTAGTAATTTTGTATTTATTTTCTATTTCAACTACTTTTTCTTCCTGTTCTTCTTTTCCTCTATCACACTTTTCCTAATTTTTAAAGTAATAAAAAAATTAATATTCTGGACTCATCTTTTATTGACACACCTTTTCTTTTTTTTGGTGGTTGATCAAAAGTTAAAATATGAATTTGTAGTGACTGGTTCCAACATCAGCTTTTGCTCATTATTATCCACATTTCCTATTTTTTTCATCTTTCTCTTTTTCCTTAGAACCCACTCTGCTGAAGGGAGAGGCAAACTGTCTCCACTTGTGGGTCACATTTTACAATTGCCCCTTTATTTTGATAAACCTTGTGCTGCCTGTATCTGAGGCCCGATTCTAAGGCATTTATGGAACAGAGAAACAAATAGTTGTTTAATTATTTTTTTGAGTCCCATATTATATTACACCCGCTAAGTTTTAGCTTGAAGAACAAGAATTTTTAAAGTTCCATAAGGAACATTATCCATCAGGAATCATCTGTTAAATGACGGAGATATATTGGACACAGATACATGATATATCTGAATTATCTGAATTTTAGGAAAGGAGATAATTCTACTATTTAAGTATGAGAATCTGGTTTGCAGAAGGCTATGGATGACAGTGGGAACCAAGGATTCATTTGTGGAACTACATAAGAAATAAGCCTCTGGTGAACTCCCTTTATCCACAATTGAGGAATAGGAGGGAAGTGGTTACTAAACAGCACATTAGAGAGTTGGGTATAGAAGATCAGAGGCAAAAATCTGACTTGAACAGTTAAAACTTTCTCAGAAGATCCTTTCTAGCATGCATGTTGGACCTGCTCTGGTTTCCAACATTTTCTGTATTTTTGGTTTGTATTGTTTTGGTTGTTTTTTGTTTGTTCTTATTAGTGTGTATCTCAGAGGTGTTAATGTCATTGGGATCACCCTCTTGAAGTTGTGTTATATATTTTTTTCAGGTTTTGCTATAAGAAACCCAGGATTGATGAACCTATAGAGAGACAACAAGTAGAATAAAAAAATTTTGGGGGTGGGGTGTAGAGTGGTGGTGGGGGGCTGAAGGGGAGATAATATCAAGGAGTCCATGTAGAAAAGGAATGTTTGGAAATTGATTGTGGTAACAAATGTACTATACTGCTGAACAGGATTGAACTATGGAATAATATGATATATGTATTAAATCCTAAGTAATGAAATAATCATGAAAAAGAAATTTTAGATGAAGACTACTGTCAAATCTGAAGATGAGCTGCTTTTCATATCTGCCACTGAGCTCTTAAAATAAATAGGCTAAACATTGGTGACTTTGAATTGATAAGAAATGAGACTAAGCTGTATTATTATCATCTGGTTCCCAGAGTTCCACTTAAACCCAAGAGAGGTGATGCTCTTCCATTCTTCTGAGATTTGCGATAGTGAGCAAGTCTCTCCTCCCTCAAGCTACTATAAATATAACTTCATTTTTCAGCAGCAGCAGGCATCAAGAAATATCCTTAATGAGAGGGTGAGAAAATTAGAATCAGAAGTAAGTCTTTGCATCTTGATTTCTTTTACATTTTTTGTCAAGAGGTAATTGTGGTAAAGGTTTCTTCCGATGCCCACAAATCATCTGCATTTTCCTCCTTAAAAATCAGATTCTCTTTGATTCTGCAAGTCAGTGGGGACTTGTTTGTTTTTTCTCCGCAAAAGATGGGTTTCCCTTGGTGTTTGTTGGCAAAGAACTATAGGCAGTAGAGCGAGCCGTCTGTGAAGGTGTTAATTAAGTCTATCTTCAATTACTTTATGTAATACATCAATTATTAGCCCTACTTGATTAACTATTTCAAAACCATTTTCCTTTTTTTTTTAGAGCTGAGAAAACAGCAGTGATACAGGTGAAGTACCTTGCCAATACATACTATTCAGAAATGGTAGAAACAGAATTAGAATCATGGGTTGAAATCTGATTCATATAAGTCTGATTTTCCAAATACTAAAGTTAAGGACTTTTCCAGCTTTCTGGATATTAGATCAGGAGCCACTGAGTATAATTAAAGTTGGTTAATTTATTTCACAATGGTTGGTTCTGAACTCAGATTACTCAGCATCACCCAGAGATCTAGCTATTGACACAGCTAGGCATATGTGCAAATCCCATCTAGAACTTTGTTTGCTTGAGGTAATTCTCCTCTGTGCACAAAACTCTGAGGAAGCACACACACGCAGACACATGTACAAAAACCCATCACCAAGAGTTTCCCAAGAATGAGCACACATGGAATCTTTTCACCTGTGTTTTATTCTCCCAATATACCCTTCCCGAAATATTGTAATTACTTGGTTCCTTCTTCGTATCATTGTTGCTTTTAAAAATCACCTTTTGTGTCAGTTTCTTTTGTGATGTTCCATCTGGAATTTCAACACCTTCTCATCTCCAAAATGCTGCTTTATTTTTGTCCAGCTTTTATAAAAAATATTAGAAACATATTCCATCATCAAAGTACTTCTTTCTTACTTATTGAATGAAAGATCAGGAGAGAAATATAATTTTAAGGATTATTTTCATTTCAATAACTACAATTCTTTTGACAAACTGTGCGGCATAGTAAATAAGCAATAGATATTTATTTTAAGAATGTCCAGCTGAAGCCCATTACAACTTACAAAAATTAAGAAGATAACTGTTATTCCCACATATAAACACAGGAACACAGTTACTTTTATTTTTATTTTATTTTTTAAACATCATTTTATTGGGGGCTCTTAACTCTTGTTATAATCCATTTTTCAATTGTATTAGACATATTTGTACTTATATTACCATCGTTCTTTTCTAGACATTTACTTTCTATTGAGCCCTTGGGATCAGCTCCTCTTTTTTTCCCTCACCCTCCCCTCCCACCCACATGGCCCATTGATAGATTATAGATTGTTATTATTTTCATATCTCACACCGACTGCTGTCTCCCTTCCCCTCTGGTTTCTGTTCTTCTTCCCCCTATAGGGACGTGTGTGGTTATGTGCCATTCATTGTGATTGGTCCCCCTTCCTTCCCCTCATCTTCCCCTCTTCCCCCTACACTTTTGGTATCACTACTCCCATTCCTGTTCCTGGGTTCTGTGTGTCCTGAGCTTTATCTCTTGCCTATGTACATGTTCTGGTGCAGGCCAGTGTGGGAAAAGCCGCACTGGGGTCATGATAATGGGAGGAACCGCAGTTATATTGCCTGATCCATTGGTGCTCTACTGCACCCTGACTGACTCATCCTTTCCCTGAGAACCCCCTGTGAGGGGATGTCCCATTGTCTGCAGATGGACTTTGGGTCTCTGCTCTAAAACTCATCACTCACTCATTAACATTTGGTTGATTCCAACTCACAGTGACCCTATAGTACTGAGTAGACTTTCCCCTGTGGGTTTATGTAACATGAATATATAGCAGCACTTTAATATAAAAACTTCTATCACATTGATTCTGGCTCATAAAGGGTTTGTGAGGATATCATTCTCTGCTGGAGCAGAGAGCCTCTTCTTTCTGCTTGGAGTGGCTGGCACGTTTGAATAGATGAACTTGCAGTTAATGGTCTGAAGCTCAACAGTTATTAGGTGTCCTACTTAAAAGAAAATTTAAATAATGACTTACTACAGGTAAGAAATTGTTTTATAGTCACATAATAACAATTAAAGATACATTTTGACAATCAAAGGAGGTATAGAGAAATTATTTAATTTACAAAATCTATTCTTTCCTGACAGTAATTTTTATTGATTTAGGAGCAGGTACATATTCTCAGGAAATGTTCACTAAGAATGGCAGTGTGATCACAGAATTCATTCTGCAGGGACTCACAGATCTCCCAGAACTCCAGCCTCTCCTCTTTGTGCTGTTCCTGGTGGTTTATCTTGTCACCCTCATAGGCAACCTGGGCATGATCATGCTAATCAGACTGAACACTCGCCTACACACCCCAATGTACTTCTTTCTCACTAACTTGGCTTTTGTGGACTTGTGCTACATTACAAATGCAACCCCACAGATGCTTGTGAATTGCTTATCAGTGAAGACCATTTCCTTTGCTGGCTGCTTCACACAGTGTTACATTTTCATTGCTCTTCTCCTCACTGAATTTTACATGCTGGCAGCAATGGCCTATGACCGCTACATGGCCATCTGCAACCCTCTGCACTATACTGTGAAAATGTCCAGGAAAGTCTGCATCTGTTTGGCCACTTTCCCTTATGTTTATGGCTTCTCAGATGGTCTGTTACAGGCCATTCTAACCTTTCGCTTGACCTTCTGTAGGTCCAATATCATTAACCATTTCTACTGTGCTGACCCACCACTCATAAAGCTCTCTTGCTCTGATACTTACATCAAAGAACATGCCATGCTGATCTCAGCTGGCTTCAACCTCTCCAGCTCCCTCACCATCATCCTGGTGTCCTATGCCTTCATTATCGCTGCCATCCTCCGGATCAAGTCAGCAGAGGGCAGACACAAGGCATTCTCCACCTGTGGCTCCCATATAATGGCTGTCACCCTATTTTACGGGACTCTTTTTTGGGCAACTATGAGACCACCAACAGATGAGACTGTTGAGGAATCTAAAGTAATAGCTGTCTTCTACACCTTTGTAAGTCCAGTCCTTAATCCGTTGATCTACAGTCTTCGGAACAAAGATGTAAAGCAGGCCTTGAAGAATGTCCTCAGAAGAAATATGGTCACTAAGATGGCAATGTCTCCACTGGCCAATCAACCATGATTCTAAAAGAGGTAGTCTGACAATTTCCTATTCAAGTGGCCTTATGTTTTGAGAATGATCTTTAGTATTCACTATTGCTGTCTTAATTAGCTCAAGCAAAATTCTCATATGCTAGACTCTTCTTCCTTGAAATGTGATGAATGGGCAAATAGCATCATCTTTTAATTTATTTTAAATGCATATCCGTGTACTGCACATCAGATCTACTGTACCCAAATCTGCATTTTATCCACATTCCCAGAAAATTTGTAAGCCCATTAATGTTCGAAATGTTTAATCTAAGTCCCAGTTTCCCAACTATAATTCCCTAAGGCCCTGGTATTTTTTAACAATTTGTCTGATTTAAAATGTTATCATGCTGTCAGTTTTTACTTGAACTGAATGTGTGTTCATTATTCATTATATATTTCATGTATCTATCACAATGATTGTGAGTCTATTCTGTCAGTGTAGTAAAATAAGTCAGAACTATCTTTCATTCCTGAGAGTAAATAAAATTAATATAGTATTTTATTTTTCTCTTTATGTATTAAATTTAAATTGTTACTGTTTTCATTTCTATTTAAGATTGATCTGTCTTTTAATGACATTTCCAGGTTTTATTATGATGATTACGCTATTCTCATAACATGAGTTGTGTGGTTTCCTGTACTTCTTCATTTTGGAAAAAGTTTGGGTAACATTAGTATTATATCCAACTTAAATAGGAAATTGGTCAACTACCTCCGTGATAGTTATGGTCTAGCATTTTCCTTTTGAAAGTTTTCTTCTGTAACTTTCATTTCTCAAGCAGATATGGCCTATCAAATATCCTGTATTTTTAGAATATCTTTTTTGATAATTTTTCTTCTTCAAATATTCTCTACATTTCATTTATGTTACCTGATATTTTGGTATAAGATATTTTAATATTTTCTTTTTGCCCTTTTAATATACTATTTTATATTTTAAAATATCTTCTCTATTATTCCTGAGATAAGCACTTTGTCTTGACATTCTTTATATTTTTTCTTTAATTAGTCTGCTGAGAGTTTATTAATTTAATTAAAATTCTCAGAGTCAACTTTTATGTTCATTTTTTGTTAGTTCTTATATTTTGTGTTTTACTGACTTCTGCTTTTGTTTTTTCAGAGATCATTTACATATTCTCTATTTTTTTAAATATGTTTAATTTTTTTTTTAGGATTTACTTCTTTTCTCAGATAAGTATGTAAAGCTATGCATTTCCACGAAATCACTGCTTTCACTGCATGTTCCTAATTTTGACATTTTTTGTTACCTTTATTCATTTTGCAATCATTTCTGAATTAACCTTTCTCTCACTTCCATTGAGTCAGTTCCAACTCATAATGACCCCATAAAACAGGGTCGAACTGCCCTTAACTCTTTAAGGGAGTAGGAAGTCTCATCTTTCTCCCTTAGAGTAGCTGGTGGTTTCAAATCGCTCTTTTCAGTTATTAAGTAACATTTAACCATTATACCACCAGGACTACTAAATTAACTAATTTATGCACTGTTTAGTAACGTGTTAATTACCAAAATAGATTGGGCTGCATTCCTATTTTTATTCTTATTGACATCTAATTTAATGCTATTTTGTCAGAGAACATACTTTTTAATTGTAGAACATACTCTTAATGATTGCTATCTTCAATATTTATTGAGCTTTGTTTTATGACTCAACATAAGGTCATTAGTAGTGATAATTCATCATGCCTTTTGAAGGTTTTTTGGTGTTATTTTTTTTATAAATTTCAATTAAGTAAAGTTCATTAGTGATTAGTATAAATATTTCATATCCTACAAGAATTTTTGTCTTATTTTTCTAAAAGTTACTGTTACTAAAATACACTATTGAGATGGTTAACATTTATTGTGCCCACCTGGTCAATGAACACATGTGGGATTAATTGAAGGGCGGAGAGATAAATGGCTCAGCGAGCCTTGCTTCTCTTGTCTCTTGCTCATTGATCATCGGACCAGTGTGCGGCTGCCTTGTTTGTTCTGTGTGTCCGTTTGCGAGCTACACTACCTGTGGGACACCTAACCTGTGGACTATGTCGCTATAATTTGAGGTTCCTTCAAGACCTGCTTTGCCACACAATTGGAATTTGCATCTCTTGAGCTTGGGACTGCCGGACACTGTCACCTGGCTGACTGTTGGTAACCTGCCTTGCTGTTTGCTGCCTGTACCCAGATAGCCTGAATTGC
Source organism: Echinops telfairi (assembly GCF_000313985.2). Taxonomy (NCBI): domain Eukaryota; kingdom Metazoa; phylum Chordata; class Mammalia; order Afrosoricida; family Tenrecidae; genus Echinops; species Echinops telfairi. The sequence goes on along the minus strand of NW_022111316.1, from coordinate 5,968,473 downwards.
TCTACAGAGGACTACCTGGCAGCCCTCAAGACTTGAAGAACTGCCAGTGTCTCAGGGGAATGAGTTACACTGAGTCATTTGTACTGCTTTATAATTTAATTAACTGCTTATTCTTATGTTAGAGATCTATCTATCTGTATAAATATATATAAAATTATTAGCATTCTGGTTTTGTTTCTTTACATAACCCTGTCTAACATATTTGGTACCAGGAGTGCTTCCAGAGAAAGAAAATCATAAGTATGGGCTTCTTAAATTGGCTCTCCAGCCTGATTAGTCTTAACAGCATTAATAATGCTATTTCCATGCCCAAATGAATGGATAAGTCTGCCACTCTTACTAATCCATGGTGTGAAAAAGCAAAGCTAATATGTACAGTATCACCACTGATAGATGAGGTGCTGGCTAAAGGAGAGGTTCTGAGTCATTGTATCTCTGATATTTTCCAGGAGTTGTCAGGATGACAAGTATAGGGAAGCTGGTTGGCTGGTCCTTCTTACCATGGAAAGTGTGATTAAAGAGAGGGATGGTCTCAGAGCCTCAGAAGCGTGCCTCTAGTAATAGAGCTGACATTGCTGAGACCAGGTCCAGAGTCTTATTATACGAGTGGCTGAATTACAACGTCAGCTGAATTGCAGATCTAGAGCAGTGTCTGATACCAAAGTGAGGGCATTAATAGGAAAAAGTTAGGACCCTGAAACATGGGTTGGGAACATATGGGCTGATGATCCAGAAGAGGAGGATATTGAGCCCCTAGAAACAATTGACCCGCCCCAGTCAATAGATCCACCCCCACAGCTGAAGGTATTTATTCACTATCAATAAAACTATCCATACCTGAGCTGATTAGCCAAACTGTTCGAGCTGAAATGCCAGGTGGGGCTGCATCTGTGGCATTGCCTGAGGGAGATGCCCTACAAGATATTGCTGACAGCCACCAGGAAACACCCTCACCATCCATTATTTCCACTAGATCTGTCACTAAAATTAAGTCTCAGAAAGCTCCTAAATGTGAGGTTGAGATGATTACCCAAGAAGAACCGCTCTATATTCACAAAGATCTGCTCAAGTTTTCAATACTTACAAGCAGAAGCCTGGGGAATATCCCTGGGAATGGTTACTAAGGGTGTGCGATAATGGGACACAAAATATAATATTGGACTGGTCTGGGTTTCTGGATATGGGACCACTAAGCACAAATTCTTCTTTCAATGTCTCTGTGAGAGAGGCTAAGAGAGGATCTAATTCTTTATTTGGTTGGTTTGCTGAAGCATGGACTGCCAGAGGGCCTAGATTAGACCAGCTTGAAGTACCTGACCTACCTTGTTACACTGTAGAGGAAGGCATTCAAAAGCTTCGGGAAATTGGTATGTTGGAATGGCGCTATCAGGATATTCCCATAGACCCAAAAAGGGGGGGGCCTGAGGACATACCCTTTTTCACAACCATAAGGAACCAGTTTGTGAAGTGGGCCCCAGCATCTCTTAAGACTCCTGTAATTACGATTTTATGTGCACCAAGATTAACAGTGGGAACTGCCCTAAGCGACCTCCGATCTTTGCCCACAATGGGGCTGATTGGTCCCGGTGGTGGTCAAGGGCAGGTGTCAGCACTGAATCAACAGAGAGAGGGTGGTCATGGTTATAATAGACAACAAGTTTTCTGTAGTAATCAGAGCAACCCATCTCATGTGGAATTATGGCATTGGCTACTTAGCCCTAGGAATGAAATAGATGGGAAACCTACTAGATATTTACATCATCTATACAGGCAGAAGAATGCTAGATCAGGTGAACAGCAGAATAGACAGTCATGATCACTCAATCAATTCCCAGACCTGAGCCAGTTTAAAGACCCACAAACCCTTGAATGAGGGGAACGCCAGGTCCCTTTGAAGGAGGACCCTGCTACATCAGCGAAGGTCTATACTGTTAGTATTTCTTCTAGCCTTCCCCAAAGGGACCTACCACTTTTCACAAGAGTGACTGTTCACCGGGGAAAAGGAAATAATCAAACTTTTGGGGGATTACTGGACACTGGCTCAGAACTGACACTAATTCCAGGAGACCCAAAGTGTTTCAAAGGCCCATCAGTCAGAGTGGGGACTTATGGAGGTCAAGTTATCAATGGGGTTTTAGCTCAGGTATGCCTCACTGTGGGTCCAGTGGGCCCCCAGACCCATCCTGTGGTTATTTCTCCAGTTCCAGAATGCATCATTGGAATAGATATACTTAGTAACTGGCAGAAACCCCATATTGGATACCTGAAATATGGAATAAGGGCTATCATGGTAGGAAAGGCCAAGTGGACACCATTAGAACTGCCATTGCCTAGGAAAACAGTAAACCAAAAGCAGTACCACATTTCTGGAGGGATTCCAAAGATCAGTGCCACCATCAGACTTGAAAGATGCAAGGGAGCTGATTCCTGCCACATCCCCATTTAACTCCCCTATTTGGCCTGTACAGTAGACAGATGGATCCTGGAGAATGACAGTGGATTATTATAAATTTAACCAGGTGGTGACTCCAATTCCAGCTGCCATTCCAGATGTGATTTCATTGCTTGAGCAAATTAATACTTCTCCTGGTGCTTGGTATGCAGCTATTGATCTGGCTAATGCCTTCTTCTCAATACCAGTCTCAAAGGACCACCAGAAGCAGTTTGCCTTCACCTGGCAGGGGCAACAATATACTTTCACAACTCTCTCCAGGGGTACATCAACTCTTCTTCCCTGTGCCATAATTTAGTCTAAAGGGACCTTGAGTGCCTGTCTATTCCAGAAAATGTCACACTGGTCCATTATATTGATGACATTGTGCTGATTGGACCCACTAAGGAGGATGTATCAAAGACTCATTGTTACAACATCTGCATAGGGAAATTAACCTCCACCTCAGTAAAATTTCTTGGGGTCAAGTGGTGTTGGGCATGTCGAGTTATTCCTACTAAAGTGAAGAACAAGCTATTGCATTTGCCGCGCCCCCCCCCCCCCAATGACTAAAAGGGAGGTACAAATGGGCCTCTTCGGATTTTGGAGGCAACATATCCCTCACTTGGGTGCTCTACTTCTACCTATTTATCAAGTGACACGAAAAGCCTCCCATTTTGAGTGGGGCCCAGAACAAAAAAGGCTTTTCAACAGGTTCAGGCTGCTGTGCAAGCTGCTTTACAACTGGGAACATATGATCCAGCTGACCCAATGGTGCTAGAGGTGTCAGTTGTAGATAGAGATGCAGTGTGGAGTCTTTGGCAGACCCCCATTAGCAAATCACAGCATAGACCATTGGGATTTTGGAGTAAAGTCCTGCCACCCTCTGCAGACAACTACCCCCCCCCCTTTGAAAAACAGCTGTTGGCCTGTTACT